>NC_057799.1:237001269-237274835 GCF_018294505.1 Triticum aestivum
CCACCATACCTACCTATTATGGCATTTCCATAGCGATTCCGAGATATATTGCCATGCAACTTCCATCATCAACATATACATGACTTGAGCATTTATTGTCATATTGCTTTGCATGATCGTATGATAGCTAGCATGATGTTTTCATGGCTTGAACTTTTTTTGATGTCATTGCTACGCTAGATCATTGCACATCCTGGTATACCGCCGGAGGCATTCATATAGAGTCATATCTTTGTTCTAGATATCGAGTTGTAATATTGAGTTGTAAGTAAATAAAAGTGTGATGATCATCATTATTAGAAAATTGTCCCATGTGAGGTTATCAAAATAAAAGAGGCCAAAGAAGTCCAAATAAAAAAAGAGGCCAAAGAAGCCCACCAAAAAAAAGAGAAAATAAAAAAAGAGAGAAAAAGAGAGAAGGGGCAATGCTACTATCCTTTTACCACACTTGTGCTTCAGAGTAGCACCATGTTCTTCATATAGAGAGTCTCTTGAGTTATCACTTTCATATACTAGTGGGAATTTTCATTATAGAACTTGGCTTGTATATATTCCAATGATGGGCTTCCTCAAATGCCCGAGGTCTTCATGAGCAAGCAAGTTGGATGCACACCCACTTAGTTCCAGTTTGAGCTTTCATATACTTATAGCTCTTAATGCATCCGTTGCATGGCAATCCCTACTCCTTGCATTGACATCAATTGATGGGCATCCCCATAGCCTATTGATTAGCCGCGTCAATGTGAGACTTTCTCCTTTTTGTCTTCTCCACACAACCTCCCACATCATATTCTATTCCACCTATAGTGCTATATACATGGCTCACGCTCATGTATTGCGTGAAAGTTGAATAGGTTTGAGAACGTCAAAAGTATGAAACAATTGCTTCGCTTGTCATCGGGGTTGTGCATGATGTGAATATTTTGTGTGGTGAAGATGGAGCATAGCCAGACCATATGATTTTGTAGGGATAACTTACGTTTGCCATGTTATTTTGAAAAGACATGATTGCTTTATTAGTAGGCTTGAAGTATTGTTATTTTTATGTCAAATGATAGACTATTGCCTTGAATCACTCGTGTCTTAATATTCATGCCATGATTAGATACATGATCAAGATTATGCTAGGTAGCATTCCACATCAAAAATTATCTTTTTTATCATTTACCTACTCGAGGACGAGCAGGAATTAAGCTTGGGGATGCTGATACGTCTCCGTCGTATCTATAATATTTTATCGCTCCATGCCAATATTATACAACTTTCATATACTTTTGGCAACTTTTTATACTATTTTTGGGACTAACATATTGATCCAGTGCCCAGTGCCAGTTCCTGTTTGTTGCATGTTTTATATTTTGCAGAAACCCCATATCAAACGGAATCCAAACGGGATAAAACGGATGGAGAATATTTTTTGAATATTTGGAAAATATGGGAAGAAGAATCAACGCGAGACGGTGCCCGAGGGGGTCACGAGGCAGGGGGCGCGCCCCACCCCCTGGGCACGCCCCTGACCCTTGTGGGCGCCCCATAAGGCGGTTGCTGCTCTACTTTGGCCGCAAGAAAGCTAATTTTCGGAGAAAAATCTGGGCGAAGGTTTCAATCCAATCGGAGTTACGGATCTCCATATATATACAAAACGGTGAAAGGGCAGAAGGCGAGAGCGCAGAAACAGAGAGAAACCGAGAGACAGATCCAATCTCGGAGGGGCTCTCGCCCCTCCCATGCCACGGAGGCCAAGGACCAGAGGGGAAACCCTTCTCCCATCCAGGGAGGAGGTCAAGGAAGAAGAAGAAGAAGAAGAAGGGGCCCCCTCTCCCCTTCTCTTCCGGTGGCGCCGGAACGCTGCCGTGGCCACCATCATCATCACCGCGATCTTCACCAACACCACTATCATCCTCACCAACATCTCCATCACCTTCCCCCTCTATCTACAGCGGTCTACTCTCCGGCAACCCGTTGTACCCTCTACTTGAACATGGTGCTTTATGCTTCATATTATTATCCAATGATGTGTTGCCATCCTATGATGTCTGAGTAGATTTTTGTTGTCCTATCGGTGGGTGATGAATTGCTATGATTGATTTAATTTGCTTGTGGTTATGTTGCTGTCCTTTGGTGCCCATCATAAGAGCGCGCGCGTGGATCACACCATAGGGTTAGTTGTATGTTGATAGGACTATGTATTGGAGGGTAAGAGTGACAGAAGCTTCTACCTAGCATAGAAATTGATGCATACGAGATTGAAGGGGGGCCAATATAACTTAATGCTATGGTTGGGTTTTACCTTAATGAACGTTAGTAGTTGCGGATGCTTGCTAATAGTTCCAATCATAAGTGCATAGAATTCCAAGTCAGGGATGACATGCTAGTAGTGGCCTCTCCCACATAAAACTTGCTATCGGTCTAGTAAAGTAGTCAATTGCTTAGGGACAATTTCGCAACTCCTACCACCACTTTTCCACACTCGCTATATTTACTTTATTGTGTCTTTATCTAAACAGCCCCTAGTTTTTATTTACGTGCTCTTTATTATCTTGCAAACCTATCCAACAACACCTACAAAGTACTTCTAGTTTCATACTTGTTCTAGGTAAAGCGAACGCAAAGCTTGCGTAGAGTTGTATCGGTGGTCGATAGAACTTGAGGGAATATCTGTTCTACCTTTAGCTCCTCGTTGGGTTCAACACTCTTACTTATCGAAGGAGGCTACAATTGATCCCCTATACTTGTGGGTTATCAAGACCTTTTTCTGGCGCCGTTGCCGGGGAGTCATGGCGTGGGGTGAATATTCTCGTGTGTGCTTGTTTGCTTTACCACTAAGTAATTTTTATTTGCTGTTCTTAGTTGTTCTCTATCTTTAGTTATGGATATGGAACACGAAATACCAAAAAAATTAGTGGTACTTGCTACTCATGGAGATGGGGAACCTCCTAAAACCCTCGATGCTGGTTATGTGAAAGATATTATGTACTACTTTGATAATCCTGAGAAAACCCCATTCAACTATGTAATGGGAGACACGTTGGATCAACGTGAATACTTTAGGGACTATCGCTTGACTCAGAAAGGGAAACTATTATGGGATCAAATTCATATATTGAAGTGGTATGCTAGGCAACTATGCTTGAGATATGATTATACTTGTTGCTCTAGGATGAAGGCTCCACACCTTCCCTTTTCATGCAAACTTAACGATAATGAAACCTTGGCTTCTTATGCTAAAGGTATATATCATTATTATGATGTGGAACAAATAGAAGAATTTGTTGCTTTTATGGGTGCTTATGAAATTGAATCTATGTTCAAAGAATTTGAAAATCTTTATGATGCTGTTTATAGACCTGAAAATTTAGCTATCCTTAATTATTGCTATGCCAATTATGAATTCAATTCCGATATTGATGCATTTATTGATAAAGTCTCCGCTGTCCATGAAGAGAATAATATTTTGCAGGAATCTATGGAAGAAGAAATTGATGAAACTGTGAGCTCATAGGATGAAAAAGATGAGGAGGAGAGCGAAGAACAAAAGGAGGAAGAGCGGATTAGCTACCCGTGCCCACCTTCTAATGAGAGTAACCCTCCAACTCATACATTGTTTAATCTCCCTTCATGCTTACCGAAGGATGAAGCTATGATGATTGTTATGATCCCGTTGATTCTTTTGAAATATCCCTTTTTGATGATGCTTGCTATGCTTGTGGCCAAGATGCCAATATGAATTATGCTTATGGAGATGAACTTGCTATAGATCCTTATGTTAAACATGAAATTGTTGCTATTGCACCCGCGCATGATAGTCCTATTGTCTTTTTGAATTCTCCCTACTACACTATATCGGAGAAGTTTTTGCTTATTAAGGATTATATTGATGGGTTGCCTTTTACCGTTGCACATGATAATTTTGATAGATATAATATGCATGTGCTTGCTGCTCCAACTTGCAATTATTATGAGGGAGGAACTATATCTCCACCTCTCTATGTTTCCAATATGATAGAATTGCAAGAAACTGCTTATACTATGCATTGGCCTTTACTTGGCGTGAATGAATTGTTCTTTTATGACATGCCGATGCATAGGAAGAGAGTTAGACTTTGTTTTTGCTTGATATATGTTACTTTGTGCTCACTACTAGATGTAAAATCATTGCTAATTAAAATTGGCTTTGATATACCTTGGGATCCGGGTGGATTCACTACTTGAGCACTATATGCCTAGCTTAATGGCTTTAAAGAAAGCGCTGCCAGGCAGACAACCCGGAAGTTTTAGAGAGTCATTTATTTCTGTTGTGTGATTTTATATAGTTTAAAAACAAAAAAAAATAAAGAGGGGAACCCAAAACTTTTCAAAAAGAAAAGTGAAAGTGAGATAGACGAGCATTGTGAAAGTGGGGGACGTCCTTGAACCTTGTTCATGCCCATGGAAACTTTGTGAATCTTAATTACAGAAACTTTTCAACAAAAATAATTATCCCCTTGTACAATTACATTGTATTATAAAAATAATGTGCCAAGGTTTGCCTTTAGGATGTTTACAATGCTTGTTGGTTTGTACGGTGCAGGACATAAACTTTGGCTGTAGTGCGCGATTTTTCATTTTTTACTGGAACGTCAAATGGTTCTGTATTTCTATACAAATTGTTTATTTTTCCTAATTTTGCAGAATTTTTCAAGTATCAGAAGTATGGTGAATGTTCAGATTATTACAGACTGTTCTGTTTTAGACAGATTCTGTTTTTGATGCATAGTTTGCTTGTTTTGATGAAACTATCGATTAATATCAGTGGATTAAACCATGAAAAAGTTATATTACAGTAGACATAATGTAAAAACAAAATATGAATTGGTTTGCAACAGTACTTAGAGTAGTGATTTGCTTTATTATACTAACGGATCTTACCGAGTTTTCTGTTGAAGTTTTGTGTTGATGAAGTGTTCGATGATCGAGAAGGTCTCGATATGAGGAAAAGGAGGAGAGGCAAGAGCTTAAGCTTGGGGATGCCCAAGGCACCCCAAGTAAATATTCAAGGAGACTCAAGCGTTTAAGCTTGGGGATGCCCCAGAAGGCATCCCCTCTTTCTTCAACAAATATCGGTATGTTTTCGGATTCGTTTCGTTCATACGATATGTGCAAATCTTGGAGCGTCTTTTGCATTTAGTTTTCACTTTTCTTTTATGCACCATGCTGGTATGAGATAGTCCTTGGTTGATTTATAGAATGCTCATTGCACTTCACTTAAATCTTTTGAGTATGGCTTTATAGAATGCTTCATGTGCTTCACTTATATCATTTGAAGTTTGGATTGCCTGTTTCTCTTCGCATAGAATACCGCCATTTGTAGAATGCTCTTTTGATTCACTTATATTTGTTAGAGAATGGGCATACCTTTTGTAGAAAGAATTAAACTCTCTTGCTTCACTTATATCTATTTAGAGAGATGACACAAATTGGTCATTCACATGGTTAGTCATAAAATCCTGCATAAAACTTGTAGATCACTGAATATGATATGTTTGATTCCTTGCAATAGTTTTGCGATATAAAGATGGTGATATTAGAGTCATGCTAGTGGGTAGTTGTGGATTGCAGAAATACTTGTGTTGAAGTTTGTGATTCCCGTAGCATGCACGTATGGTGAACCGTTATGTGATGAAGTCGGATCATGATTTATTTATTTATTGTCTTCCTTATGAGTGGCGGCCGGGGACGAGCGATGGTCTTTTCCTACCAATCTACCCCCCTAGGAGCATGCGCGTAGTACTTTGTTTCGATGACTAATAGATTTTTGCAACAAGTATGTGAGTTCTTTATGACTAATCTTGAGTCCATGGATTATACGCACTCTCACCCTTCCATCATTGCTAGCCTCTTCCGTACCGTGCATTGCCCTTCCTCACCTCGAGATTTGGTGCAAACTTCGCCGGTGCATCCAAAACCCGTGACATGATACGCTCTGTCACACATAAGCCTCCTTATATCTTCCTCAAAACGGCCACCATACCTACCTATTATGGCATTTCCATAGCGATTCCGAGATATATTGCCATGCAACTTCCATCATCAACATATACATGACTTGAGCATTTATTGTCATATTGCTTTGCATGATCGTATGATAGCTAGCATGATGTTTTCATGGCTTGAACTTTTTTTGATGTCATTGCTACGCTAGATCATTGCACATCCTGGTATACCGCCGGAGGCATTCATATAGAGTCATATCTTTGTTCTAGATATCGAGTTGTAATATTGAGTTGTAAGTAAATAAAAGTGTGATGATCATCATTATTAGAAAATTGTCCCATGTGAGGTTATCAAAATAAAAGAGGCCAAAGAAGTCCAAATAAAAAAAGAGGCCAAAGAAGCCCACCAAAAAAAAGAGAAAATAAAAAAAGAGAGAAAAAGAGAGAAGGGGCAATGCTACTATCCTTTTACCACACTTGTGCTTCAGAGTAGCACCATGTTATTCATATAGAGAGTCTCTTGAGTTATCACTTTCATATACTAGTGGGAATTTTCATTATAGAACTTGGCTTGTATATATTCCAATGATGGGCTTCCTCAAATGCCCGAGGTCTTCATGAGCAAGCAAGTTGGATGCACACCCACTTAGTTCCAGTTTGAGCTTTCATATACTTATAGCTCTTAATGCATCCGTTGCATGGCAATCCCTACTCCTTGCATTGACATCAATTGATGGGCATCCCCATAGCCTATTGATTAGCCGCGTCGATGTGAGACTTTCTCCTTTTTGTCTTCTCCACACAACCTCCACCATCATATTCTATTCCACCTATAGTGCTATATACATGGCTCACGCTCATGTATTGCGTGAAAGTTGAATAGGTTTGAGAACGTCAAAAGTATGAAACAATTGCTTCGCTTGTCATCGGGGTTGTGCATGATGTGAATATTTTGTGTGGTGAAGATGGAGCATAGCCAGACCATATGATTTTGTAGGGATAACTTACGTTTGCCATGTTATTTTGAAAAGACATGATTGCTTTATTAGTAGGCTTGAAGTATTGTTATTTTTATGTCAAATGATAGACTATTGCCTTGAATCACTCGTGTCTTAATATTCATGCCATGATTAGATACATGATCAAGATTATGCTAGGTAGCATTCCACATCAAAAATTATCTTTTTTATCATTTACCTACTCGAGGACGAGCAGGAATTAAGCTTGGGGATGCTGATACGTCTCCGTCGTATCTATAATATTTTATCGCTCCATGCCAATATTATACAACTTTCATATACTTTTGGCAACTTTTTATACTATTTTTGGGACTAACATATTGATCCAGTGCCCAGTGCCAGTTCCTGTTTGTTGCATGTTTTATATTTTGCAGAAACCCCATATCAAACGGAATCCAAACGGGATAAAACGGATGGAGAATATTTTTTGAATATTTGGAAAATATGGGAAGAAGAATCAACGCGAGACGGTGCCCGAGGGGGTCACGAGGCAGGGGGCGCGCCCCACCCCCTGGGCACGCCCCTGACCCTTGTGGGCCCCCCATAAGGCGGTTGCTGCTCTACTTTGGCCGCAAGAAAGCTAATTTTTGGAGAAAAATCTGGGCGAAGGTTTCAATCCAATCGGAGTTACGGATCTCCATATATATACGAAACGGTGAAAGGGCAGAAGGCGAGAGCGCAGAAACAGAGAGAAACCGAGAGACAGATCCAATCTCGGAGGGGCTCTCGCCCCTCCCATGCCATGGAGGCCAAGGACCAGAGGGGAAACCCTTCTCCCATCCAGGGAGGAGGTCAAGGAAGAAGAAGAAGAATAAGGGGCCCCCTCTCCCCTTCTCTTCCGGTGGCGCCGAAACGCTGCCGTGGCCACCATCATCATCACCGCGATCTTCACCAACACCACTATCATCCTCACCAACATCTCCATCACCTTCCCCCCTCTATCTACAGCGGTCTACTCTCCGGCAACCCGTTGTACCCTCTACTTGAACATGGTGCTTTATGCTTCATATTATTATCCAATGATGTGTTGCCATCCTATGATGTCTGAGTAGATTTTTGTTGTCCTATCGGTGGGTGATGAATTGCTATGATTGATTTAATTTGCTTGTGGTTATGTTGCTGTCCTTTGGTGCCCATCATAACAGCGCGCGCGTGGATCACACCATAGGGTTAGTTGTATGTTGATAGGACTATGTATTGGAGGGCAAGAGTGATTGAAGCTTCTACCTAGCATAGAAATTGATGCATACGGGATTGAAGGGGGACCAATATAACTTAATGCTATGGTTGGGTTTTACCTTAATGAACGATAGTAGTTGTGGATGCTTGCTAATAGTTCCAATCATAAGTGCATAGAATTCCAAGTCAGGGATGACATGGTAGCAGTGGCCTCTCCCACATAAAACTTGCTATCAGTCTAGTAAAGTAGTCAATTGCTTTGGGACAATTTCGCAACTCCTACCACCACTTTTCCACACTCGCTATATTTACTTTATTGTGTCTTTATCTAAACAGCCCATAGTTTTTATTTACGTGCTCTTTATTATCTTGCAAACCTATCCAACAACACCTACAAAGTACATTTAGTTTCATACTTGTTCTAGTTAAAGCGAATGCTAAGCGTGCGTAGAGTTGTATCGGTGGTCGATAGAACTTGAGGGAATATTTGTTCTACCTTTAGCTCCTCGTTGGGTTCGACAGTCTTACTTATCGAAAAAGGCTACAATTGACCCCCTATACTTGTGGGTTATCAGTAACACATCATATCACTTTGCGGCCTCACGCACGGTATTCCCACGGGTGCCACCTTACCTGGCCCGGGACCGTTTGCGCCTTTTGGCTCACATATATGATAGTGTCGCTAGCATCCATATGACAGAGAACCCGGGCCGACATGACTAGTCGTAAACCCAAAGTGGCACTAACTTACAGGGACAGGCATACATGACCCAGCAACGAACGTGTCGGTCATCAGCGAGTGAATCCGGGCTGTAGCAGGCTATCAGGACTCAGGTAGACACCGCGTGACATTTCCCCGAAGGGACAGACATAGGAACGAAGGACACATGCCGGCCAGCCTAAGTGTTCCGGAGCAGTAGCAAGCTACCATGGCTCAGTGGAAGCACTAGGAGACATTTCCCGGTAAGAGAGGCTACCAAAGGATAAACAACTAGGTTGTCGGATCCCACATATACCAAGCATTTCAAATCATGCACAGAAATATGCTCGATATGTGCAAATTCAACATGGCATCACAACAAAACTCTACAACTCAAAGTATTACAAACATGGTTTTGATGACCCAGCATTCAAGTCATACAAGCAACAAGCACATGCGGAAGCTTAACTTGTCTGAGTACAGACAACTACAAATGAAAAAGGCTGAGAAACTTGACTATCTACAAGACCCTGCCGGGGGCACAAGATCGTAGCTGAGGTAACAGGCTAAACGTCGAAGTCCACGCGGAACTACTAGTGAGACTGAAATCTCTTTGCAAAAACATAAATTAAGCAAACGTGAGTACAAATGTACCCAGCAAGACTTACATCAGAACTATCTACATATGCATCAGTATCTACAAAGGTGGTGGTGGAGTGTAACTGCAGCAAGCGAGCTTTGACTCGGTGGCTATCCTAAAGTACGACTGCAAGTAACTCTTTTGAGGTGGCGCACACGAGTCCACATATTCACCGTATCAATACACCACTATGGATCCGCTCCCGTCTCCCTACGAGAACGCCATCCATAGCACTCACGCTTGTCTTGCGCATTTTAGAGTATCCACTTTCACTTGTCTATGAACTGTACAGGCAACCCAGAGGTCCTTTACCGCGGATGCGGCTATTCGAATAGATGATGTTAACCCTGCAGGGGTGTACTTCTTCACACACGCTCTCACCACTTATCGTCGTTTACACGACATGTACTCGGCAACCTTCAAGCGGAAGCCCAGCGAGGGTGTCGGCCACGACCTGACTAACCACACAAGTCCCTAGTCCAGGTTTATCGCCTATTCAGGTTCCATCCGCAGGGAGTCCGGCCGAGGTTTCCACATACGGCCCCGAACGATGTGTACAGGGTTCCGCGACACCAAACGGGCGCCCGGCATACCCGGCCACGTGCCTACCGCATCACAGCCCACCCCTCGGGTCAGCACTGCGCACGGCCTCCAGCAACTACAAACACTAGAAACTACTTGCAACTCCTGGATGGAGGACAAGGGCGGCTAATAAGTCGAGAGGGTCAATTAATGATCCCAATGAGTGGTCATAGCTGTTCATGGACCACAAACACAGAACTCAGTTCCCGAGGACGGTTTCAATGAGACAACCCACCATGTACTCCTACATGGCCTCTCACCGCTACCTTTACCAAATCGTGTTTACACACTTAGCTCACACAAAGTAGGACATGTTCATCACCATTCCAATTCATCCCCGATGAATCAGACCTGACTCAACTCTAAGCAGTAGCAGGCATGACAAACAAGCATGAATGAGTAGGCACATCAGGGCTCAAACAACTCAAACTCATGCTAGTGGGTTTCATCTATTTACTGTGGCAATGACAGGTCATGTAGAGGAGAGGGGTTCAACTACCGCAACATGTAACAGATGTTTTGTTGTTGTCCTAATGTAGTAAAAGAGCGCAGAAGCGAGAGAGTGGGATTGTATCGGAATGAACAAGGAGGTTTTGCTTGCCTGGAACTTCTGAAGATAGTAATAGCTCTTGATCGGTGTCATCGATCTCATCGTCGGAACGTCGTCTACTCAGAGGGGACAATTACCGGCAAACAAGGAAGAACACAATCAATTCAATGCTCAATATGATGCATGATCAGGACATGGCAAAATGAGTGTGTTGGGCTAATGCAACTACAACCAGCTGGCTTTGAGTCATTTTGAACCAAAGGTTCAATCCCAAACTCAACTTATGAATTTAAATAGCGCCTTATCATGTTTTGCACTAAACATCAAGGTTAAGTTGCTTAAACATGCATGAAACTAGTACAGATGGATAGATTGGATTTTATGATCATTTTTTATATATAGCTTATTTCATTCTAATTATGGTTGAATTTCTATGAATTTTAGAAGTTTTAAACAGTTTCTGGAATTTCCTGGTTATTCTAATTTAAACTAAATCCAGAAAATGACTTATTGCGCCAGGGTGATGTCAACGGGTCAGCTGGGTCGGCCAGGTCAAACCTGACCTGCGGGACCCATTGGTCAGTGACCCTGGGCTTGTTAGGTCACAGACAGGTGGGTCCGGTCAACGACCACATCAGCACCGTCAACTCTGACGCGTGGGTCCCGCCTGGTTTAACTAAATCTAATCAAAAAATAACCCGAGGTTATTTAGATGGTGGGGACCTGATGTCAGTGGCTGGTGTGATTAAATTAAACATGATTATGCCCTAATGACGGTGCCACGTCATGACCACCGGCGTGTAAATGCCGGCGACCAAATCCGCGGCTGAGGGCGTCAGACTTTTGCTACAGGGCCCGATTTGAAGAGCAGCTTGCACCTACGTGCTCCAGGGAGTGACGCGCAGCCGATGGAGCAAACAACAGAGGCGGGGGTGGCCGGAGTGGAGCACGGCGTCGAGTGATGCGGCGGCCGGAGTTCGGCTTAGCGCGGGCGAGGCGCTACGCTTGGCTGACGAGCAAGCTAAGCAGCGGGGCGGACTCCTGGGAGCTCCAGGAGCAAGCTGGTGCCACTGGACCAAGCAGAGGTGCTCAGGAGCGAGGACCTCATCGGCCATGGAGGACGGCCGCGCTCGGGACTCGCGGGGCGGTGGCTAGCGTGCAAATTAGAGCACAGGGGTGAGGGGAAATACGGAGGATCTCACAAGGATTCCAATGGAGGACTCGGCGGGCTCGGGGAGGCACCGTGGACGACGAACGGGCGCCGGTGATCTCAGTTGCCCGAGGTAGAAGTCGACCGCGGTGAAGGCGTTCGGAGGCGTCCGGTGCCGCGTGGCTCGGTGGAAAGGACTAGGTCGACGAGGAGGAGCTCTGGACTGCTCGAGGGAACTAGGGAGAGGCGATGGCTGCGGTGGTGCTCATCGGCGGCGGCGGGCGCGTTCGGTGAGGTCGGGAACAACGAGGGAGATAGCATGGGGAAGAGTGAGTGAGCTAGAGGGATTGGGACGACACCGAGTAGGGGATTCGCGGTGTCGCGCTGTCCTCGGACGCAAGCAGGCAGCCTGGTGGCGTGGCGCTCATGCGCACCCGTGCGTTGTCTCTGCCTCTGCCTACTGGCAGAGGTGGGAGACGACTAGCAACGTCCAGGTCGGCTGGACCGGCTCATGGGCCGCACAGGTAAGTGGCCCAGGTACTATCTCTCTCTCTCTCTGTTGTTTTGTTTCTGTTTTCTATTTTTCTGGAATCTGTATTCGCTTTAATAAAATACTAAAGCATTTTGTAAAATACTGAAATAACTTGTGGACACTTTCTAAATTATTTCAGTGGCCCACATTTAGTTTCAGGATAATTTGATCATTTAAAATAGTTATACCAAGAAAATGCTCAAATTCAAATACACTAAGGTTTTATTCAAAAATCGAGAAATGACCTAGAAATATGTTCATCATTTTTGGCAAGGGTTTTCACCTTTATAAGAAATCATGAACATTTTCAAAGGGCATTTTGGGTTCATTGAAAATGATTTTATTTGAACCTATTTGAATTCATTTAGTGCTAGGGTTTGAACATCCCCAATTCAAATTTAAATGTAATTTAAACATGATGACATGATGATCAAGCAAAAACAAACAAGGGCTGATCTAGGGCTGTGATAACTCACCCCCACTAAACAAGAATCTCATCCCGAGATTCAAGATGTGAGGTAAGAAGACAGAGGGGACACGAACTATCACAATCTCCACGATCCAACTGTCCTTCTCGAAGATGTTGATTCATTGCATCATATTGATCTTGACATCTTTGCCTTTGAGATCTTTGTCTAACACGATCATGACGGAAAGAAGCTCTACAGAAATCGGTCTTCTTGAAGATTGAGCACCCAAGATCAACCCATGCAGTGAGACGTTAGAACATCTCTTGGGTTGACGCATAAATCACACATCAGGTGCAATGGGAAGAAGTAGATGACAAGGATCCAAGTTGGTAGGCAACAATTCCACGCTTGAGTAAGATGGTGCATGGTTTCAAAGTAGCAAGGAGATAATTGCCATGATCTCATAACAGGGCACCTTAGCAGAGCTGACTCGTAGAATTATTCCCTTAAGTGGCAAAAAGAATTACTTTTGATGCATAGATCATTGAAATTCTCTAAACCAGCTAAGGAAAATCACAAACGATCGTTTGTAGGAGTTTTGGAGAAATGGCATACCCGGGTTGGAGAGAGAACTAGAGTTATAAGACAACTCAGCAAACGGAAAGCACATTCCGGATGATGCCGAGGATATAACCCAGTGGCTGAGCGTGCTCTCAAGAACTTGAGCATTTCCTTACTCATCAAGGTCTTACCAACATCCGTGTCGAGGATCCTAGCAACACATCATACTACATGATGAATAGTGATGGACGATGCAGATGCAAAGGAAGAGAACACTTTCTCAGATATGTCCTTAGCAATGCCAAGGAACAAAACCTGGATGGTCGACCGAGAGACATTTAGCACTCTGCTTCTAATGTTCCCCTTGATGTACCGGCTAAACCCAATACCAGTCGGTATCTCGAACATCAAGTAAAGGTCTGACTTCGGGAGAACAAAGGATCCATAAGGAACAACTTCTAAAATAAGTCGCACAACATCCTTACGGAGAGGATGGTCAACTTGCTCAATTAATATGCTACAATAATAGATCTTTGGCTAGGTGTGTCGGCCAACATCAACCTTGTCGGGACCTATATCATAGATCTTGGAATAGTTCCAACCATCATATCTGCCTGAGATTCAGATCTGGTTGGTAACAGGACATTCCAGACTCATCAAGTCTAGAAAGAAACTCGAAAGTTTGCAACACAAATCGATGAGATGGCGTTGCGAGATTCTCGGGGAATGAACTACGATAGCAAGCTCCAAAACATGAGCTGGTTCTGCTACACACACATGTGAACACGCTGTCCCAGACAAGCATGACCACGTAGTAATCTTACAACAAAACACTACCGAGTTCTTGTTGGGAACCATCAATGAGGATATCGAAGTCCTTTCATAAGTCCAGATTAGCTCTTATGAAGGAACTCCTTCTCCTTGAACAAATCAGTCAGTGGCTTGGTGTACTAGGAGATACATATGGAATGGAGGTAGTGAGCCTGTCAAACCATAGCATACTTCGCACATGCATGACTGACTTGGGATGGTACCAGAGGAAACAAAAACAATCTTTCTCGAACTCACTACGACAACTTGCACCAAATGCACGTGAATCAGAGAAAGTAACTTCTTTCATCCAACATATGGTTCATGAATGGAACACAAAGGCATTGCTTACAAAGTTTCCAACACTAGCTTTAATGTTCAACGCAAATCATGGAGATGATAATTATGTTGCCGATGGGCTCAACAACAATTCATCCAGATTTCCATATAAATGGAGTTCCACGATTAAGTGAACACGGTGATAGCATTGGTCAGACCAAAAGATGTAATGGTGTATGCTCGAGGGATCAACCACGAGTAAGACAACATTATGAACATCATTGGTTCTAATTTGAGTTGACGATAGCCCATACTCAAGTCAAAGTTTTGACAAGGCAATAGATCCAACAACTGATCACGAGGACCAATCGATGGAGATATCATCTTTCTTCAACACACACACAAAAGATATACCTTCGGAAAGAACTAAGTCAGATAAAGCTTTATCTTCCAACTCCCCAAGTTGTTGTTTAGCTCAACTGACTAGTTCAGGGTATCCAACAGAGAATCTTGGAGAATGGGTGGTTTGGAGGAAAACCAACATGATCACGAACTCAACATAGCGGTCAAGGGACAACCTGGTAATACTTCCGCGAAGATATTCGGAACATCACGAACCACCGATATGTTACTAAGCTCGAGAACAATCTTGCTTTTCAGAGCAGGACGATGTGATCAAATAAGCAAGGGATTGAATAATCCTAACTCATTGATCGAAGAGTGCACCAGAAATAATGACTAGGTAGCACAATCTAGCTTAGAATGATGATTCAATAACCAACACGCTAAGAATGAGAATATTGTCCATTTACTACCAAGCAACGAGGTTGCTAGGATTATTGGTTTCACACATCACGATTCATCCGTCGGAATTCCGGTTACAATAACACATTGACCGAGGAATGAATAGTTATGGCGAGAAGTATCACTTTATCCAGAGTTCATAGGATGGTGTGCAATTCCCATGATATTCCCAACATAAAGAGGGTAGCACTCCAAGGTAGAATAGAACAAAAGCTGGATTGGCATTTTAATCTGCAGAGCACAACTACTTTGACCCAATCCTGGAAATGGATGAGGTACTGGAGTTTGTTTCTCCTAGTCATTCCGCAATAGAATGGCTGGACGGACCACAAGAATAATATGCATCGATGAACGAATGCACGCATAATCTTGACTATCAATTGATAGACGAAGGTCAGAAAACAACTAAAGAGGGACAACTCAAAGGAACATACGATTTTCTGAGTTGTGGGTGCATAGATTAGTATGCCGAACAAACCTCAGCATATTTCTTCCGGATAACCCATGCAGAAAGGTAGAACTGGCAGAGTCACAACATAGAATCGAGAACTCATCAAGAGCACTTTGGTTGTGATCTTTCAGTTCAACGAGGAACTTCTGCCATAAGTAGTTCATGGTATTTGGAAGAAAGAAAAACCACGAACATCGAGGTCTATCGCAAAGGTTACTAATATCCTAAAGGAAGGAGCAAACACTATCTACACGAATTAAGTAGAGTGAATCTTGGGTTCAAGAACCAGAAATAGAATGCCTACTAACTAAATGGCATCACGGGATGCTTTCGAGAATAATGGCCGGAATCATCACACTAGGGATGCAAAGCATTGCTAGATTACTAAGTGGTCCTCTAAGACACCTAGGGTCATAATAATAGCTCCAACATATATGTCGAGGCAACAGAGTACCTCAACTCGGTGATTAGTGTGGTTAATCTGGCACAGAGGAACATCGGGAACGGGAAGAAGGGATTTGCAAATGCATCAGACTATTTAGAAACCTGGGATGACTCAGACAACATAACGGCTATAAATGCTCAAAAAGATTTGAGACATCCTGCAAAATGGTGGCATAACCACTCAACATCACAATATCAAGGTTCTGAGATCAACTGTTAACATTCAGAAGTAGTAGGAACTGAACTGGGGCTTGAAACTAGCAATCCTATAAGTCTACGGATTAGTAACATGTGATCCTGATAGAAAGAACAGAAAGCCTAGTTTCTTAACCCCGTAGAAAAGATAGGATGACTCAGATCGGAAGGGCATAAGGTATAAGGAGTAAAAAGAGCCTTACGTTCCCTTCCACAATCAATTCCCTTATATAACTAAAGCATTTTTAGACACGACTTCGACCAGTTTGGCTTGGTAATCCTACAGGCAGTCAGGCTCTGATACCAAAGCTATCAGGACCCCGATCCTAAGTCACACCGATCTAGCATGTAACACATCATATCACTTTGTGGCCTCACACACGGTATTCCCATGGGTACCACATTACCAGGCCCGGGACCGTTTGCGCCTTTTGGCTCACGTATATGATAGTGTCGCTAGCATCCATATGACAGAGAACCCGGGCCGACATGACTAGTCGTAAACCCAAAGTGGCACTAACTTACAGGGACAGGCATACATGACCCAACAACGAACGTGTCGGTCATCAGTGTGTGAATCCAGGCTGTAGCAGCTGGGCTAACAGGACTCCAGAGAATCCGGGCTGTAGCAGGCTATCAGGACTCCGGTAGACACCGCATGACATTTCCCCAAAGGGACAGACACAGGAACGAAGAAGGACACATGCCGGCCAGCCTAAGTGTTCCGAAGCAGTAGCAAGCTACCATGGCTCAGTGGAAGCACTAGGAGACATTTCCCAGTAAGAGAGGCTACCAAGGATAAACAACTAGGTTGTCGGATCCCACACATACCAAGCATTTCAAATCATACACACAATATGCTTGATATGTGCAAATACAACATGGCATCACAACAAAACTCTACGCGGAACTACTAGTGAGACTAAAGTCTCTCTACAAAAACATAAATTAAGCAAACGTGAGTACAAATGTACCCAGCAAGACTTACATCAGAACTATCTACATATGCATCAGTATCAACAAAGGGGTGGTGGAGTTTAACTGCAGCAAGCCAGCTTTGACTCGGTGGCTATCCTAAACTACGAATGCAAGTAACTCTTTTGAGGTGGCGCACAGGAGTCCACATATTCACCATATCAATACACCACTATGGATCCGCTCCCGTCTCCCTACGAGAACGCCATCCATAGCACTCACGCTTATCTTGCGAATTTTAGAGTATCCACTTTCACTTGTCTATGAACTGTACAGGCAACCCAGAGGTCCTTTATCGTGGACACGGCTATTCGAATAGATGATGTTAACCCTGCAGGGGTGTACTTCGACTCTGATACCAAAGCTGTCAGGACCCCGATCCTAAGTCACACTGATCTAGCATGTAACACATCATATCACTTTGCGGCCTCACGCACGCTATTCCCACAGGTGCCACCTTACCTGTCCCGGGACCGTTTGCACCTTTTGGCTCACGTATATGATAGTGTAGCTAGCATCCATATGACAGAGAACCCAGGCCGACATGACTAGTCGTAAGCCCAAAGTGGCACTAACTTACAGGGACAGGCATACATGACCCAACAACGAACTTGTCGGTCATCAGCGAGTGAATCCGGGCCGTAGCAGCTGGGCTAACAGGACTCCGGAGAATCTGGGCTGATTCCCGCGAGCTAGTCAATGGGGAGAATATAACTTATAATCGCGTTTGCTATCCTGCCGCTGATCTTTCCACAAGAAGATGGAGGCACTGAGTATCTGGTGAGGTGACATGCGCGGGACGGGCCGCGCGCTAGAGCTTGATCTCTCAGGTTTATCAGCGTTGTCGGGACGGACCCGAGCACAAGCGTCGTGCTAGCATGCGTAGCCCTCGTTGCGGGATGAGCAGGAGGCCGGTCAGCAACGCGGGAGGCCGCAAAGGGCAGCAAGCAAGCAGGTCACATCATAAATCATCTTAAGGAAGGAGGTAAAGCTAGTCCTGGTAGATGTAAGAATGATAGATGTCGCAGGGACAGACCCATGCGGCCTGGCGATGATGCATCCTGAGGGGCGCCCCCAACAAAGCGAATTAAAGATGTGAAAGGATGCATGTCGCCAGGACAGGGCCATGCGACCTGGGGATAATGCAGCCCGAGGGGCGCCCCCAACTGAATAAACCAGAAAATGTCACCTGGGACCGTTGCTGAAGAGATGTTGAAGTACCTGAAGATGTGTGCTGAAGAATTCGCTCCTCACGAGCTGCCTGGGTCCTGAGCCTCTGGAGGCTCTGGGCGCTCGGGGGGCTCATGAAGAACCTGTCGGATCCAGGGTTCCGCAAACCCTTGCACCTCTTAGCCATGAGCCGCCATCTTTGAATACTGGGCCCTGAGCCGGCCCACTCTGTGAGCCGCCCTATTGGTCTTGCTCCTAAGCACTATGGCCTGTGTTGTGTCTTGCTCATCAGCCGTCGCCTGGACAACCTGGCTAAATATGGCGGGTTATACTACAAAAAAACACTTTCGTGATGATACGTGTTTGTCATAGTAGGTCACGTTTTCTGTCATGCATGTACATCCATGACGATTTTATGACAGAATCAAGATAGTCATACCTGTGCTGTCGTAGAAGTGTTCCATGACATTACCAAAATTATCATCACGGAAGTGTCCACTTCCATGATGATAAATGGCGCGTCATGGAAGTGCTTTCGTCAAGGGTGACCGACACGTGGCATCCACCATAACGGGTCACCGTTAAGCTATCGGGTCCGGTTTTGGATCTGATAAGCCGCTAACAGCCCAGACCAATGAGGATTTTCCATGTGTAAAATTCTCATTGGCCGGAGGAAACACGTGTTGGCTCATCGTTGGGACAGATGTCATCCATTCATTGGACAGGAGCTGCCTATGATACATCGACACGTGGCATGGCCCAACAGAGGCCCATTCCGGTGAAAAGGCTGGCCCGTTTGACTTGGTCAAAAGGTAACGGGTCGGCCCACAGAAAGCCTCTTAACGGCCTGTTCGTATATAGCCCATTTATGGCCCGCTAACTCACGGCCCGTTACGGCCTATTGGAATTAAGGCCAGTAGCTTCACCTGGGCCGTCCAATATGATTCCAGCCCATTATAACTTCTGGCCCATGTATGGCCCATGATGTCTTTTAGCCCATACGAGGCCATTTGTAACTCTTGGCCCATTAACGGCCCGTGGTGAATCTGGCCCGCAATGAACAGTGTACCGCTTTATACCCATTAATGGCCCATTATTCTATTGGGCCGTTTCCAACCCGTGTTATCTTTCAGCCTTCTCAGGGCCCATTTATTTTTGGGCTCATTTCCAGCATTCGGTTACTTACGGCCCGTTACTGGCCTTTCCTGCTTGTGGGACAAATTTAGCACGTGATTACAATCGGCCCACCGCCCGTTAATCCGTTGGGCCATTTTCATAGCGTCATCAAATACGGCCGATTAACGACAACCCGTTATTGTCGGCCCATGAACGGACGATTCCAAATCTAGCCTGTTTACGGCCCATAATGTGGTCTGTTCATGGCCCATGTTTGGCCGATCGATCATACGGCCCATAGAAGGCCCATTGATGCTACGGCCCGTAGAAGGCCCATTGTTTCTACGGCCCTTAGAAGGCCCATTGTTTCTATGGCCCATAGGAGGCCCATGGTAACTACAGTAAATATGTAGCCCATGGTTATTGTGGCCTAGTTTTATAAAATAGGTTATTGTGGCCACTAGGAAACCGCGGAAAAAGAACTGCATTGACTACAAGCAAACAAATAAATAAGCAAGCAACTTACGCTAGGCTATCATGGCTATTACACATATTACATCCACTGGGCATCAAAGTTCGCCACCACTGCAAATATAGGGAACAAAGCAGCATATCATATACACTGGTTGTCAAAGTTGGCGACCAGTGCAAATAAACGCCGCAGCAGAACAAGTCTAGAACTGAAACCACTTTAGAAGAGCTTAAGAAACAATATCCTGGGTACCCATAATGCTGGCAAGATACTTAGCAATCTTATTAACTTTCTCTTGTTTGGCGCTTAAATCCTCCAGCACTTGCTGTTGCACCAGAAAGTATGCATCTGAGTTCTGCAAGGACTTCCTCAGTCCTTCGGCTTCCTGTCGCATAACATCTGATCGATGTCTTTCAACTTGAAGTTGAGACTCAAGAAGCCAAACTGATTCAGGCAGCGAGTTTGAAGAGCTAGTGCCAGTAGTAGTAGCTAGTAACTCGAACACTACATCAAGATAGGACTTTGGGGTTGTCTCAGTGTCTTCAATATAGTTTTTATCAGCTTTCTTGGAGACCAACATGGATGTCTCACTATCTTGAACCTTATCTGCATTACTTCCTTTACCATTGCATAACGGGGTACTCTTCTCCAATATTTTATCCGCGTTCTAAAAGAGAAACAAACAAACACATCACAGGTTTACCATGTTGTATATGAAGCTCATTTTGGTAAACCAGTTCAGTAGTAAGATGGACAGGATAATAGAATGAAACAAACATATATCTATGTAGTATGGTCACTGTATGGTCTATATCATTCTAGTTTATGTTGCCAAATCAAGATAGAGACAGTTCTAATCATATCTATTTAAGACAAAGCAGCATAGACAAAATATAAGTGTGGGAAACTACACAGCAATAACAACACATGTAATGTGCATGGCTGTTAACATTTTGGTTGTTTGATTCGTAGGATTGTAAACCATATGAATTTTTCCATAGGATTCATTTGCACTAGATTTCATAGGAAACATCCCATCCACTCAAACCTCTTTGAAATAATCCTGCGTTTTTTCTATGCACAATCAAACACTCGTACAATCCTGTAGGATTCAAGACGACATTCCACTCTAATCCCATGTTTTTCCTATTCCCGCGTTTTGGAAATCCTATGAATCAAAGAGGCCCTTGCTTTTTTATAAAAAGTAATTGATTTTGAATGTGATGAACTAAAAGAATTAAATGAACGTCAACATCAGGCATATATGACTCAAAGCTTACATGCTATAGTGTGCTATTTATTCATAATTTGGTTGCCAAATCTGAAGCGTGCAATGCATGTGTACCTTACTAGTACTTTGAGTATGTGCAAAACACGTAAATTAGAATTCCAATGGCATGCTACACAGTGTCTCTCTTACAGTTCACGAAGCCACGTGGCACATGTGGAGGCGTTGTCGCGACCTCCTTGTGTGGATTGATCACAGTGAGGTGCTGCCGGTTCCAGAAGAATGTACTCGTCCTATCTGAGGCACACTGGCGGTACATGCACGAAGCGAAGATGTGCTCGCACGCCATGCATGCACTCATTCCCTCGCACACACAGGCGGGTACACGGGGGGGTGCATTTTTGTACAAAGATCCACCCCATATGATAATTTGACTCATGTAGAGTCCTTCACTTCATTGATGGTCAATTAATACAGCGCGTGCAAATTGAGTGGACGTGAGGGAGGAAGAAAGACATTACTACTCCACTGCATGCATGCGAGTAGTTAAATCATGGGTTGCTACTTCCATTGGTCTCCTTCGTATTTTGTACCAATTTTTGACCATATTTTTAAGTAACTTAATATTTATGCATGTCATAAAAAGTGGCACAAAAAAAGGGGGCCAATAAACCAGGGCGCAGGCAGCATGATCAATTTTTGCCAGGGCTACTGTTGGTGGCCTTTATATTTAAATATGGACGGAGTGGAGTAGTACTATCTTTATCTTAGACCGTAGGGCTTTCCTAGCGCCTAGGCTCGCCTCCCCGCCTCGCCCACCGGATCCCGCCATGGAGGATCCCGACATGGATAATCCCTTAGATCCCAGGATCCCGCAGGCTGCCTCTCGCTGCGGTCCGCAGCACTTCCGCCTTTGAGAAAAACCCACATGTATTTTAGATGGGATCCATTGCTCTGGAATCACATATCGGTGGAGCCGGAGGACATGTCAGGGCTGCGTTTCAGGTGGTGGGCAGCAAGGGAAAATCGAATCAAGGAAGCGTCGCATTGATTGGAGAGAAAGTTCCAAGGAGCTGCGCCTGGCGCAACACAAGGCGGAGGCGCAAGTCGATCTCAGGGGAGAGATGCTGAGGGGTGTCAGCATCTAGCAGCGTCGCGTTGATTTCGAGCTAGGGCTAATGGCAGAAATCATATTCATGGAGTCGACTGCGGAGGAAAGAACGCGCATGCCTGTGCAATGGCATGAGCAGTTGGTGCAACTGTTCAAATGGGCAGTAGGAAAAGCCAAATCCCGGGACCAGTTGCGGTGGCGCCGCTGGGCATGCATCGTCGGCAAGGTGATCTTCCCTCCTTCCCCGCGAGCGATGTAGTGACCTAGTCGGTTGCTGCTACGGTGAAGTTGCAACGCCATGTCAGCTTGCAACGTTGACAATCACTCCATCTATATGTGTTGTATTCCTGTGAAAATACTTGGTCGTTTGGAAAAAGATGGTAATTGACTTATCACTAGTTTTAGAATGATTGGTCATGACAATCAACCGAAGCCACAACGAGAAGTCTCCATCGCGTAATACTTTACGGTCAGTTGCACCAACTGACCTGCGTCTCACCGAAGGGACACGCATCGGCTTGGTCTGACATGTACGCCAGTTACATCACTGACCTCTGCGACCGCATTTGAGCAGTGTAGTACTCCCTCTATCTCAGTTTACAAGTCTTGCACGTGTACATTGATACGTCTCCAACGTATCTATAATTTCTTATTGTTCCATGCTATATTATATTCTGTTTTGGATGTTTAATGGGCTTTATTATACACTTTTATATTATTTTTGGGACTAACCTATTAACCGGAGGCCCAGCCCAAATTGCTGTTTTTTTGCCTATTTCAGTGTTTCGCAGAAAAAGAATATCAAACGGAGTCCAAACGGAATGAAACCTTCGGGAACGTGATTTTCGGAACAAACATGATCCAGAGGACTTGGAGTCTACGTAAAGCAATCAAGAAGGAGAGCACGAGGCAGGGGGCACGCCTACCCCCCCCCCCCCCCCGAGGCGCGCCCTCCACCCTCGTGGGGCCCACGTTGCTCCACCGACGTACTTCTTCCTCCTATATATACCTACGTACCCCCAAACCATCACAGGCATCCACGAAAACCTAATTCCACCGCCGCAACCTTCTGTACCCGTGAGATCCCATCTTGGGGCCTTTTTCGGCGTCCTGCCGGAGGGGGCATTGATCACGGAGGGCTTCCACATCCACACCATAGCCTCTCCGATGATGTGTGAGTAGTTTACCTCAGACCTTCGGTCCCATAGTTATTAGCTAGATGGCTTCTTCTCTCTCTTCGGATCTTAGTACAAAGTTCTCCTCGATTCTCTTGGAGATCTATTCGATGTAATCTCTTTCGCGGTGTGTTTGTCGGGACCGATGAATTGTGGTTTTATGACCAAGATTATCTATGAACAATATTTGAATCTTCTCTGAATTCTTTTATGTATGATTGGTTATCTTTGCAAGTCTCTTCGAATTATCAGTTTGGTTTGGCCTAGTAGATTGATCTTTCTTGCAATGGGAGAAGTGCTTAGCTTTGGGTTCAATCTTGCGGTGTCCTTTCCCAATGACAGCAGGGGCAGGAAGGCACGTATTGTATTGTTGCCATCGAGGATAACAAGATGGGGTTTATATCATATTGCGTGAGTTTATCCCTCTACATCATGTCATCTTGCTTAAAGTGTTACTCTGTTCTTATGAACTTAATACTCTAGATGCATGCTTGATAGCGGTCGATGTGTGGAGTAATAGTAGTAGATGCAGAATCGTTTCGGTCTACTTGTCCCGAACGTGATGCCTATATACATGATCATACCTAGATATTCTCATAACTATGCTCAGTTATATCAATTGCTCGACAGTAATTTGTTCACCCACCGTAATACTTATGCTCTTGAGAGAAGCCACTAGTGAAACATATGGCCCCCGGGTCTATCTTCCATCATATTAATCTTCCAACACTTAGCTATTTTCATTGACGTTTATTTTACTTTTCATCTTTATCATAAAAATACCAAAAATATTATCTTATTATATGTATCAGATCTCACTCTCGTAAGTGACCATGAAGGGATTGACAACCCCATTATTGCATTGGTTGCGAGGTTCTTATTTGTTTGTGTAGGTGCGCGGGACTTGTGTGTGGTCTCCTGCTGGATTGATACCTTGGTTCTCAAAAACTGAGGGAAATACTTATGCTACTTTACCGCATCACCCTTTCCTCTTCAAGGGAAAACCAACGCAGTGCTCAAGAGGTAGCAAGAAGGATTTCTGGCACCGTTGCTGGGGAGATTCGCGCCAAGTCAAGTCAAGTCAAGACATACCAAGTACCCATCACAAACTCTTATCCCTCGCATTGCATTATTTTCCATTTGCCTCTCGTTTTCCTCTCCCCCACTTCACCCTTGCCGTTTTATTCACCCTCTCTTTTTCGTTCGCCTTTCTTTCGCCATGTCTGAATCAAAAAGGGTTAGGGGTTCTCTCCCGGGTTTTAGTACCTTGGATAACCCCTCTGTCCTCTCTAAGCTCATAAAAAATGATGCTATAGAAAGACCTACCGGGGCCATCAATGAATGTCTGAATAATTTTGATGAAGTTGATTCCGGAATATTTCGTTATTTACTTGATGAGTCTTTGATATATGCTTGGGATAGGCTTTTAAGGATCCGAGCTAGCTATGTGCCCCAATATCAAATTGAGGTTTACCTAAAGAGCTTTTATGATGGGTTGCCCGCTTCGTTCAAGCAAGTTTTAGATTCTATTTTTAACAGGGTTTTCTTGAAGGGGATCCCATAGATACCTATGAAAAGATTAAAACCATATTTGGGCACCCCATGAATGAGAAGGTCGATTCTACCTCTCTTTTGCTCTCTTATCAAAATGAAACTATCAAAGGGATAAAGGCTAGCTTAGATGCAAATTTTTGTAACGTACTTAATCTTTCTTCCACCATTAATGGACATGTGCTCTATCAGAATAGAAAGATTAATGCTATAGATAATATGTTTTCCCTTTTCTTCCCTAATACCAAAGATGGCAATACCTAGATCTATCCTCGCTTTTATGCCTAGCTAGGGGCGTTAAATGATAGCGCTTATTGGGAGGCAACCCAATTTTATTTTTAGTTTTTTGCTTTTTGCTTCTGTGTAGGAATAAATATTTCATCTATCCTCTGGTTAGATTTGTTTTTATCTTTTATTTAGTGTTTGTGCCAAGTTAAACGTATAGGATCTTCTTGGATGATAGTTATTTGATCTTGCTTAAAATTCCAGAAACTTTCTGTTCACGAAAACAATTGTTAAAAATCACCAGAACGTGATAAAATACTGATTCCAATTGCAGTAGATCAATAAACAAATTATCTAGGTCTTCCTATTTTGGTAGATTTGTCTGAGTTCCAGAAGTTTGCGTTAGTTACAGATTACTACAGACTGTTCTGTTTTTGACAGATTCTGTTTTTCGTGTCTTGTTTGCTTATTTTGATGAATCTATGGCTAGTAAAATAGTTTATAAACCATAGAGAAGTTGGAATACAGTAGGTTTAACACCAATATTAAATAAATAATGAGTTCATTACAGTACTTTGAAGTGGTGTTTTGTTTTCTTTCGCTAACGGAGCTCACGAGATTTGCTGTTAAGTTTTGTGTTGTGAAGTTTTCAAGTTTTGGGTAAAAGATTTGATGGATTATGGAACAAGGAGTGGCAAGAGCCTAAGCTTGGGGGTGCCCATGGCAACCCAAGAAATCTAAGGACCCCTAAAAGCCAAAGCTTGGGGATGCCCCGGAAGGCATCCCCTCTTTTGTCTTCGTCCATCGGTAACTTTACTTGGAACTATATTTTTATTCACCACATGATATGTGTTTTGCTTGGAGCGTCTTGTATGATTTGAGTCTTTGTTTGTTAGTTTTCCACAATCATCCTTGCTGTACACACCTTCTTGAGAGAGACACACATGATTCGGAATTTATTAGAATACTCTATGTGCTTCACTTATATCTTTTGAGCTATATAGTTTTTCCTCTAGTGCTTCACTTGTATCTTTTAGAGCACGGTGGTGGATTTATTTTGTAGAAACTATTGTTCTCTCATGCTTCACTTATATTATTTTGAGAGTCCTACGAAAAAGCATGGTAATTTGCTTTAATTATGATAGGCATCCAAGATTAGTAAAAAATATATTTTCTTATGAGTGTGTTGAATACTATGAGAAGTTTAATGCTTGATAATTGTTTTGAGATATGAAGATGGTGATATTAGAGGCATGCTAGTTGAGTAGTTGTGAATTTGAGAAATACTTGTGTTAAAGTTTGTGATTCCCGTAGCATGCACGTATGGTGAACCGTTATGTGATGAAGTGGGAGCATACTTTATTTATTGATTGTCTTCCTTATGAGTGGCGGTCGGGGACGAGCGATGGTCTTTTCTTACCAATCTATCCCCCTAGGAGCATATGCGCGTAATACTTTGCTTTGATAACTTGTAGATTTTTGCAACAAGTATATGAGTTCTTTATGACTAATGTTGAGTCCATGGATTATACGCACTCTCATCCTTCCACCATTGCTAGCCTCTCTAATACCGCGCACTTTTCGCCGGTATCATAAACCCGCCATATACCTTCCTCAAAACAGCCACCATACCTACCTATTATGGCATTTCCATACCCATACCGAGATATATTGTCATGCAACTTACCACCGTTCCATTTACTATGACACGCTTCATCATTGTCATATTGCTTTGCATGATCATGTAGTTGACATCATATTTGTGGCAAAGCCACCGTTCATAATTCTTTCATTCATGTCACTCTTGATTCATTGCATATCCTGGTACACCGCCGGAGGCATCCACATAGAGTCATATTTTGTTCTAAGTTTTGAGTTGTAATTCTTGAGTTGTAAATAAAATAAAAGTGTGATGATCATCATTATTAGAGCATTGTCCCAGGTGAGGAAAGGATGATGGAGACTATGATTCCCCCATAAGTCGGGATGAGACTCCGGACTAAATAAAAAAGGCCATAAAAAAAGAGAAAAGGCCAAACAAAAAAAATGAGAGAAAAAGAGAGAAGGGACAATGCTACTATCCTTTTACCACACTTGTGCTTCAAAGTAGCACAATGATCTTCATGATAGAGAGTCTGCTATGTTATCACTTTCATATACTAGTGGGAAATTTTCATTATAGAACTTGGCTTGTATATTCCAATGATGGGCTTCCTCAAAATGCCCTAGGTCTTCATGAGCAAGCGAGTTGGATGCACACCCACTTAGTTTCTGTTGTTCAGCTTTCATATACTTATAGCTCTAGTGCATCCGTTGCATGGCAATCCCTACTCGCTCACATTGATATCTATTGATGGGCATCTCCATAGCCCATTTATACGCCTAGTTGATGTGAGACTATCTTCTCCTTTTTGTCTTCTCCACAACCACCATTCTATTCCACATTTAGTGCTATGTCCATGGCTCACGCTCATGTATTGCGTGAAGATTTAAAAGTTTGAAAACATCAAAAGTATGAAACAATTGCTTGGCTTGTCATCGGGGTTGTGCATGATTAAATACTTTGTGTGATGAAGATAGAGCATAGACAGACTATATGATTTTGTAGGGATAACTTTCTTTGGCCATGTTATTTTGAGAAGACATAATTGCTTAGTCAATATACTTGAAGTATTATTATTTTTATGTCAATATTAAACTTTTGTCTTGAATCTTTCGGATCTGAACATTCATACCACAATTAAGAGAATTACATTGAAAATTATGCCAAGTAGCATTCCACATCAAAAATTCTGTTTTTATCATTTACCTACTCGAGGACGAGCAGGAATTAAGCTTGGGGATGCTTGATACGTCTCCAACGTATCTATAATTTTTTATTGTTCCATGCTATATAATATTCTGTTTTGGATGATTAATGGGCTTTATTATACACTTTTATATTATTTTTGGGACTAACCTATCAACTGGAGGCCCAGCCTAAATTGCTGTTTTTTTTGCCTATTTCAGTGTTTCGCAGAAAAAGAA
Source organism: Triticum aestivum (assembly GCF_018294505.1). Taxonomy (NCBI): domain Eukaryota; kingdom Viridiplantae; phylum Streptophyta; class Magnoliopsida; order Poales; family Poaceae; genus Triticum; species Triticum aestivum. The sequence continues at coordinate 237,029,598 of NC_057799.1, forward strand.
TATCAAACGGAGTCCAAACGGAATGAAACCTTCGGGAACATGATTTTCGGAACAAACGTGATCCAGAGGACTCTGAGTCTACGTAAAGGAATCAACGAGGAGAGCACGAGGCAGGGGGCGCGCCTACCCCCCCCCCCCCAGGCGTGCCCTCCACCCTTGTGGGGCCCATGTTGTTCCACCGACGTACTTCTTCCTCCTATATATACCTACGTAACCCCAAACCATCAGAGGCATCCACGAAAACCTAATTCCACCGCCGCAACCTTCTGTACCCGTGAGATCCCATCTTGGGGCCTTTTCCGGCGTCCTGCCGGAGGGGGCATTGATCATGGAGGGCTTCTACGTCAACACCATAGCCTCTCCGATGATGTGTGAGTAGTTTACCTCAGACCTTCGAGCCCATAGTTATTAGCTAGATGGCTTCTTCTCTCTCTTCGGATCTCAGTACAAAGTTCTCCTCGATTCTCTTGGAGATCTATTCGATGTAATCTTATTTCGCGGTGTGTTTGTCGGGACCGATGAATTGTGGGTTTATGATCAAGATTATCTATGAACAATATTTGAATCTTCTCTGAATTATTTTATGTATGATTGGTTATCTTTGCAAGTCTCTTTGAATTATCAGTTTGGTTTGGCCTACTAGATTGATCTTTCTTGCAATGGGAGAAGTGCTTACCTTTGGGTTCAATCTTGCGGTGTCCTTTCCCAGTGACAGCAGGGGCAGCAAGGCACGTATTGTATTGTTGCCATTGAGGATAACAAGATGGGGTTTATATCATATTGCATGAGTTTATCCCTGTACATCATGTCATCTTGCTTAAAGCGTTACTCTGTTCTTATGAACTTAATACTCTAGATACATGCTGGATAGCGGTCGATGTATGGAGTAATAGTAGTAGATGCAGAATCGTTACGGTCTAATTGTCGCGGACATGATGCCTATATACATGATCATACCTAGATATTCTCATAACTATGCTCAATTCTATCAATTGCCCGACAGTAATTTGTTCACCCACTGTAATACTTATGCTCTTGAGAGAAGCCACTAGTGAAACCTATGGCCCCCGGGTCTATCTTCCATCATATTAATCTTCCAACACTTAGCTATTTTTATTGCCGTTTATTTTACTTTGCATCTTTATCATAAAAATACCAAAAATATTATCTTATTATATCTATCAGATCTCACTCTCGTAAGTGACGTGAAGGGATTGACAACCCCTTTATTGCGTTGGTTGTGAGGTTCTTATTTGTTTGTGTAGGTGCGCGGGACTTGTGCGTGGTCTCCTTCTAGATTGATACCTTGGTTCTCAAAAACTGAGGGAAATACTTACGCTACTTTACTGCATCACCCTTTCTTCTTCAAGGGAAAACCAACGTAGTGCTCAAGAGGTAGCATACATAGGTCGTTAATTTGACCAACTCAATAAGAGGCATACATTACGAAAAATATATCATTACAAACTTCAAATATTCTATTTTTAATGATATATTTTTATGTTAAACAATTTATTTTATATAAGTTGCATTTACGACCTAGATACATGTGCAAGCCTTGTAAACTGAGATGGAGAGAGTACTTGAAATTTATGTTCCACTAAACTCATTGGGAGCCGTTTCGGGCCTCGAAACCAAAACCACCAATAAATCTTTACCTTGTTCCCATCACATTCCAAAGTACTAGTGCTACAATTAAGTGCAAGCCTGCTCACACCTACTAGTAGTATGTACCAAACCTGAATGTGTTCCCACTATGCAGGTTTTATTACTAGTGCTAGTACTTAGGTTATAAAAAGGAGAACTACCTAACAGAAAATTACTCTACCTTCCTCCTCATAAGTCCTTCTTCTTCGTCCGTCCTTGCCATGGCCGGTTTGCGGATCTCTAGGTCGAGAACTACTCGTAACAAGGGAGCGGCAACCAAGGCTGCGGAAAAAAGGGAGGGATCCGCCTCGCAGAGACCTCGAAAGATCTCGCACGGGCAGGCGATGGCTCCCAGGAGCGCCCTAGCCGCGGAGGCGAACATGCCGAGCTGGCGGCACTGGAGTCGTTATCCCTCGACGGCATGCCCGATCAGCTCAATAAGCACCTCAATAAGTAGAAGGAGTTCATCCACGGCTTGGTGGAGCTGCTGAAGAAGAGGCTCGACGACATGCCCGCAGAGCTCAATGAGCAGGGGGAGTTGACCGCCGGCTTGGTGATGCTGCTGAAGAAGAGCATTGTCTCAGAGAAGAACGTGACCGGCAAAATCCTGCAACTTCAGGAGCACAAGGCGAAGCTCTTCCACGAGCTCGACCTGATGAAGGAGGAGAACGCCGGCTGGAAGAAGCTGCATGAGAATAGTGGTTCCTCGATGAAAATGCTGAAGGCCCTCGTCACGGAACAGAAGGAGGAGTTGGCGAAGCTCCGCATCGAGCACCCGGCTGCTGTCAAGGTACGTAATGCGGCCGTGGAATAGATGATGAAGGCTCGCGTCGAGAAATCCCGCGTCATGGACAAAATGAAGAAGATGGCGGAGGAGACGCGCACGGAGATGGAGGTCATGGAGGCGATGAAGAAGCAGTTACGACTCCGCGGCCAGCAACCCTTCATGTAGTAGAGAGCAGCGCCCCAGACTTGTGTGTGTGTATTCCTTCTTTTTTGGGGGTGATAATCTTCCTTCTTCTTTTGCTCATGTGTTTCTTCTTTTTCTTCGGGTGTTTCGCCGCACGTGTCACGTTCGTTGCGAGGCATGAATAGAACAATGCTAACAATGAGATGACTAGCAAATTAGATCATTTTTATCGCCATATGGCACTGGGCTGCCGTGTTTCGTGCTCCTCCGTCGTACTACCTCCGTCCTAGTTTATAGGTCACCTTTGTAGTTCGTGCCAAATTTTGACCAAATATTTAGCTAACAAAATGTTAATGCATGTCAACAAAAAATATATCGTTGGATTCGTATTTCAACATAGTTTTCAATTATATAATTTTTGGTAACATGCATGAACGTTTTGTTAGTTCAATCTATAGTCAAAATTTGACACAATATACAATGGGGATCAATAAACCAGGACGGAGGTAGTACTCCAGTGGAAAACTTGAGTATACCGCACGGTTCTTTGCACCTCCTCAGGTCGTCAACACATTTATACGAGCAGTCATATCACAAGGCCCCGCCTTCTAGCAGTAATGAGCCATCAAATCAGAAAGGCCCCGCCTCTCTTGAAACCGACTAAGCTAAACTGCCCCGCCCTCTAGCCTTTTAAAAAAATGTATACTTTTGTAAAGTAGTAGTATCAATGGATTGTGCCGTGGAGCAAAACTAACAAGATGAAATTAAAGAAAAAAAGGTGGTACAGTGCTCATCGCCAAATTATGCATATATTACTATTAAAAAAGCTAGTACGTGCTTAAATGGGGTGCTAAATTCTATTAAAGAAATTAGCATACCTCTTTAATTCTTGGGTACTTATTATTTATGCCACTAGTTGTGAATCACTACTCAGTTTTGCCATTAGATGTTACAACAACTCAAAAATGCCATAGATCCGTGAGATGCCTGCTAAAAATGCAATTAGATATCTCAAAAATGCCATCGTTAAGTTAGATGTTTGCTCAAAAATGCCATTGGACATTGTTATTTTCAAGTCAAACTCGTTGACCATGTTATATGACAAAAATAAGCCGATTCTCACAATGATAAGTGTGGCTCCGCTTGTCAGGAGTAACCAAGCGAATAATTTTATAGGAAAATAAGAATGTTGTTGGGATCAAGTAGGCCCCACACTTTATTTTACTATAGTGAGATAGAGGGAGAGCTGGCTTGTTGGTCCATCAATATTTATGTCATTATAACATGGCAAAAGAGATTTGAGTCACAATAATGGTGTCCAGAACAACACACCCCTCAAATAAAACTAAGCACCCTGAAATTCTTGGACAAAACTAAGCACCCTAAAATTCTTTGATAACTAAACTGCTGGCTATATGATGTTGGCCATATATATTGTACGTATATAATGTGAAGAAACGAGAGGTAGTAGTATACCAACTAAAAAGATGAACTGTAAGAAATACTAGTATGTACGTACTGAAGAGTTAAAGTAACGAGAAGGAACATAACATAGTTCTGTTGGGGGCTCAGCACAACACACCCCTCAAATAAAACTAAGAGCACCTGAAATTAAACTAAGCAACTAATCCGGTAGACACTGCATTCGAACCACCATGAGCAACGACACTGCCACCTTACTCGGACTCCTCGTCCACGTGCTCGACTTCATCCTTGTCCCTCTTCCTCTTAGGTCATACTTCTTTGCTTGAACCGCACACTTGGCTCTTGCTCTTCATCCAACCCTTGTAGATATTGAAACAAAGGTAGCCATCCATTGCAGCGTAGTGGATGTGTTCTATATCTAGTACATTCCACTACCATGCACGATGAAACTTGGGCGGAGGTTTCTTCAGTTTACCGTACGAAGGATGAACCATGGCTCCTTCCAGGGTCAACATTGAAGGCTCATCACGGGAGGGCACTAGCCCATTCTTCTGGAGATCGAAGGGGTTTCCTACCACAAGGCCTATCCAACCCAGGACTGTTCTGTCGTTCGTAAAGTCTACAGTAATGAATTTTACTAGGCCTCCCTTGAGGAAGTTCTTAAATTCCTCGCACTCAACGTCGGCATGGCATATGTGGTAGACCAAGCATAAGTCATGCACGCAAACCTGGATCACAGCGGGCTTCATCTTCTCTTCCTCCTTTAGATTCTTCTCTTTGTCCAGGGTTGTGGTGTACTCAACATCTAGCCCAGCGACCCACTCATCATTTGAGTTTTCGAACATGCATCTGAAGCAAGCAAGGCGTTCTTTCACCGTTGCGGAAGAACGGGTGTAGATTATGTCAAACTCATCGTTAGTGATGGTTCTAACCTTTTACTCACCGCTGATCATGGAGATTTGGGAGGCCAAGGATTTGGGAGGAGGGTTAGGATTAGTGGAACTGCCATAATGTGAATGGACGGGACGACTAGGAGCGAACTGTCGTAATGTTAAAGGACATCTGGGGACGAGTAGGAGCAAACTGCCAGCGGTTTTTTGATTGTAAAGATGCTGAGTGGGGCATGCGAATGGCAGGGTAGTGGCTTGCCTGGTGGATAAATGGATTCATGCATAGTACTATGGGGGTCCAATTAGATGTCATGTCTAATTGACGCCCAATTAAATGGATTTCGATGTCATGTCAAGCGTCGGGAAAATTACAGGTGATACAAAGCTTTCCATTCTCCCATGATACGGGCTTCCGAGAGCCCTTGGATCTAAGATCGAATGGTTGCATGGCGTGATTCTATACCTATGGGTCAATATCCTATCCTGGAGGGTTATTCTGCAAATTTTCGGCAACTTAGCATGCGATCGTTCGATCTCAGATCCAAGGGCTGTCAGCAGCCCGTATCATGGTCACGCCTACCACGACCATCGCCTCGCTCACGCTCGCGCCCTTGGAGATTTAACACGGTGCGTTAGGCTATCTGATGTTGGCATGTCATACATAGTCATCACTTAGTCAACCATACAACAAGGTTAGCTATAAGGTTGGCTATAAGAGTATTTTTTTTACTTCTCCCTATCTCTTTCTTCGTAGTATTTATTGCATTTGCCAAGGAGTGACCTCTTACAATGAAATGGTGCTTAGATGAGGTGTTAAGGGCATTAAATGGCTTAGCAACTCATGTCCCGAATGCATAGGTGCTTAGTTTTTTGTTGCTAAGTTTGCTTCATTTAATTAGCTATAGACTCAAAATTGTCTTTTCACCTAGGTACACGCGCTTAGCACCATTTTTTCCTGGGATCACCAACCTAGTCTCTCTCTTCTTAATTAACTTGCCATATCGGACTCTATGCCTATGTAGCAGGCTTAGCACCTGTACGAGCAAGTACAATAGTGGGCTATAAGCCCGCTTACATGGCATTTTTGCATATGGGGAGGAAAGAGGCGAGGAAAAAGTGGAGGAGTGGGCTCTCATGCAAGAGCCAGCCTCTACATGGTGTAGCATTGGGAGAGGAACCTCTATACCATGGAGGTGGTCAGGAATCAGGAGACTCACGTCGGTCGTTGCGCCGCAGTTAAAATGATAATGGCAAGTGAAATCACGGGGCCTCACCTGTCCAGCAGTAACTCGCTGTCAAATCACACAGCCCTACGTTTGCAGCAACCTACTCCCGCATCTTCTCGCGTCTTTGTCGAACTGACTAGGCGGAACTGCCCCGCCTACCGCGCGGGAAAAGCCCCGCGCTTGACTTTTAAATAGTACTCCATGGATTGCGCCATGCAGCAAAGCCTCAAGAAAAGGGCGGTACACATGTACGGAGTATACAGCACGCCCGTCGCGTTCGCGTCGCACCCAGACGGTCGGTCGGTCTGGCACGCCGCTCTCCAAATGGAACGTGCGTCATATTGCGTTTGCACACACATGTGGGACCGCAATTGAGAACCGACCATAGGCACACTTCCCGTCCCCGCAAGTCGGGTGAGTTAATAGAAGAGAGAGACGAGCGATAGTAGAGTACTAGAGAAGTGTTGTACAGACGTTGGTGCCTGGACGATCCCTGCATGACACGGAAGATCAGTTCGTCCATGCATGTGACAAGACTCCAGCAGACACGCCTGGGTTGGCTATCGTCTACATATCGTGCAGGCTATGTTGTACACGGCTGTAGTTCTGATGAGAAATCTAAAAAAAGGTTTCTTGTCATCTCGCAATATTAGGTGTCATGTGCTTCGGATCACTAGGAGGGTTAAACAGTGACAACTGAGTTCCTACAAGGCGCTGGTCATTGGGGCACATGCATGAAGACTACTCGGCCGCCATCTAGGTCAAGCCGGCTATGTTAATTAGGACATCTATCGATGGACCCCTTTTCTATGAGTTTATCTTTAATTTGAGCTTTGATCCTCGTCTAGTTTGTCCGTCGGGATTGATGTTGTCTTATTTGGGTAGTGAGGTTATGGTTTCTTGTCATGTGGCATTTTGTTGTGTTATATGTTATAATTCGGTGCTTCAAATCAAAATGACGACAACAGCGCCTCCAGGGCACGGGCATGAAGACTTCTCGACAGTCATTGATGAGGTCAAGCCGGCTCCGGCAGACAAAAAAAAACTAGTACTCCACTATATAGGCAGGAGCCTCCGTGCTTGCTTGCTAGTGTTGCTCTCTTCACACTGTCTCGTCCTCTCCAGATCTAAGCATGATAGCGGTGGCCACTGATAACCCACAAGTATAGGGGATCGCAACAGTTTTCGAGGGTAGAGTAGTCAACCCAAATTTATTGATTCGACACAAGGGGAGCCAAAGAATATTCTCAAGTATTAGCAGTTGAGTTGTCAATTCAACCACACCTGGATAACTTAATATCTGCAGCAAAGTATTTAGCAGCAAAGTAGTATGGAAGTAATGGTAACGGTAGCAAAAGTAATATTTTTGGGTTTTGTAGTGATTGTAACAGTAGCAACGGAAAAGTAAGTAAGCAGAGAACAATATAGGAAAAGCTCGTAGGCATTGGATCGGTGATGGAGAATTGTGCCGAATGCGGTTCATCATGTAACAATCATAACATAGGGTGACACAAAACTAGCTCCAATTCATCAATGTAATGTAGGCATGTATTCCGGATATAGTCATACGTGCTTATGGAAAAGAACTTGCATGACATCTTTTGTCCTACCCTCCCGTGGCAGCGGGGTCCTAGCGGAAACTAAGGGATATTAAGGCCTCCTTTTAATAGAGTACCGGACCAAAGCATTAACACATAGTGAATACATGAACTCCTCAAACTATGGTCATCACCGGGAGTGGTCCCGATTATTGTCACTTCGGGGTTGCTGGATCATAACACATAGTGGGTGACTATAGACTTGCAAGATAGGATCAAGAACTCGCATATATTCATGAAAACATAATAGGTTCAGATCTGAAATCATGGCACTCGGGCCCTAGTGACAAGCATTAAGTATAGCAAAGTCATAGCAACATCAATCTCAGAACATAGTGGATACTAGGGATCAAACCCTAACAAAACTAACTCGATTACATGATAGATCTCATCTTTAATACAACCTTTTTTGATCCTGCAGGAGGGGGAGACCCAATATTATACCAGCATCTCTTTTGGTTCTTCGGTCATCCAGAGGTGTATATTCTCATTCGCCTGGATTTGGTATTATTAGTCATATCGTATCGACCTTTTCAAGAAAACCGGTCTTCGGGTATCTAGGCATGGTGGTTTGTTCCTGGCAACCCAGCATTCTTTATCTTGGCGTAGATTGGTGTGATGGGACGGATGCCGTGAAAAAGCTTTTTTCTTTGACCCTTAAGAAGATATGATACTTCTACTTTTGACACCCTTTTTTTCCTATTTTTAAACTCAAATTGATAAAGCCACCTGGCGAGTAGGAATAGTTTCGAGTTTCTGGTCTGTTTTCTTTTGAGCAGTGAGCATCATGAAATTGGTGATGGAGGATTGTTGATGATGACGATGGCGACGGATTCCCCTCTCCGGAGCCCTGAACGGACTCCAGATCAGCCCTCCTGAGAGAGTTTAGGGCTTGGCGGCGGCTCCGTATCGTAAAACGCAATGAATCTTTCTCTCTGATTTTTTCTCACCGAACACGAATATATGGAGTTGGAGTTGAGTTCAGTGGAGCTCTAGGGCACGCCCCCACCCTCGTGGACAGGTTGTGGGCCCCCTGGCCTTGATTCTTTCGCCAGTATTTTTCATATTTTCCAAAAATAAGTTCCGTGGTGTTTCAGGTCATTCCGAGAACTTTTATTTCTACACATAAATAACACCATGGCAATTCTGCTGAAAACAACGTCAGTCCGGGTTAGTTCCATTCAAATCATGCAAGTTAGAGTCCAAAACAAGGGCAAAAGTGTTTGGAAAAGTAGATACGACGGAGACGTATCAACTCCCCCAAACTTAAACCTTTGCTTGTCCTCAAGCAATTCAGTTGATAAACTGAAAGTGATAAAGAAAAACTTTTACAAACTCTATTTGCCCTTGTGGATGTAAATAGGTAAAGTCAACATTCAAGTTTTCAGCAAAGATTATGAACTAACCATCTTCAAAATAACTCTTAGGTCTCATGTTTACTCATATCAATGGCATAATCAACTAGCGAGCAATAATAATAAATCTCGGATGACCACACTTTCTCAAAACAATCATAATATGATATAACAAGATGGTATCTTGATAGCCCTTTCTGAGACCGCAAAACATAAATGCAGAGCACCTTTAAAGATCAAGGTCTGACTAGACATTGTAATTCATGGTAAAAGAGATCCAATCATAGTCATACCCAATACAAATTAAGAGTAATGGATGAAAATGACATCGGTGCTCTCCAGCTTGTGCTTTTTAATAAGAAAGTAAATAGATAGGCCCTTCGCAGAGGGAAGCAGGGATTTGTAGAGGTGCCAGAGCTCAATTTTGAAATAGAGATAAATAATATTTTGAGCGGCATACTTTCATTATCAACATAACAACCAAGAGATGGCGATATCTTCCATGCTACACACATTATAGGCGGTTCCCAAACAGAATGGTAAAGTTTATACTCCCCCTCCACCAACAAGCATCAATCCATGGCTTGCTCGAAACAACGAGTGCCTCCAACTAACAACAGTCCCGGGGAGTTTTGTTTGCAATTATTTTCATTTGATTTTCATAAAGCATGGGACTGGGCATCCCGATGACCAGCCATTTTCTCGTGAGTGAGGAGTGGAGTCCACTCCTCTTGAGAATAACCCGTCTAACATGGAAGATACGGACAACCCTAGTTGATACATGAGCTATTCGAGTATACAAAACAGAATTTCATTTGAAGGTTTAGAGTTTGGCACATACAAATTTACTTGGAACGACAGGTAGATACCGCATATAGGAAGGTATAGTGGACTCATATGGCATAACTTTGGGGTTTAAGGGATTGGATGCACAAGCAGTATTCCCGCTTAGTACAAGTGAAGGCTAGCAAAAGACTGGGAAGCGACCAACTAGAGAGTGATAACATTCATGAACATGCATTAAAATTAATAAACATTGAGTGCAACCATGAGTAGGATATAATCCACCATGAACATAAATATCGTGAAGGCCATGTTGATTTGTTTCAACTACATGTGTGAACATGTGCCAAGTCAAGTCACTTGAATCATTCAAAGGAGGATACCACCCCATCATACCACATCACAACCATTTTAATAGCATGTTGGCACGCAAGGTAAACCATTATAAACTCCTAGCTAATTAAGCATGGCATAAGCAACTATAATCTCTAATTGTCATTGCAAACATGTTTATTCATAATAAGCTTAATCAGGAACGATGAACTAATCATATTTACAAAAACACGAGAGGTCGAGTTCATACCAGCTTCTCTCATCTCAATCAATTCATCATATATCGTCATAATTGCCTTTCACTTGCACGACCGAATGATGTGAATAATAATAATAGTGCACGTGCATTGGACTAAGCTGGAATCTGCAAGCATTCAATAAACAGGAGAAGACAAGGCAATATTGGCTCTTGGTTAAATCAACAATAATGCATATAAGAGCCACTTCAACAATTTAATCATGGTCTTCTCCTATCGACCCCCAAAGAAAACAAAAGAAATAAAAACTATTTACACGGGAAAGCTCCCAACAAGCAAAAGAAGAACAGGAAATATTTTTGGGTTTTCTTTTTAATTACTACTACTACAGCAAGAAAGTAAACTAACTAAATGCTACAACTAATTTTTTTAGTTTTTCTTAAGGTTTATCAAACACACAAGAAGAAAGCAGGAAAAAGGAAAATAAACTAGCATGGATAGTACAATGAAATAGTATGAGCACCGACATCTAGCAATGAGTGTGTGTGAACATGAATGTAATGTCAGTGAGAAATACGTACTCCCCCAAGCTTAGGCTTTTGGCCTAAGTTGGTTCATTGCCACAGATGGTCTGGCGGATATCCAAAGTTGTAGTTGGGGTCGTACTGAGATGCAGCAGTCATTGCATCGTGGGCTGCAGCTTGGAGGCGAGCTATCTCAGCCCTCCTCTTATACTCTTCCGCCTCCTCTCTGGTTATAAAAAATCTCCCTTTTCTCTGAAAGTCAAAGAAAGTAGAAGTAGGGAGAGTGACGTGATAGGTGCGTCGTCTGTCAAAGATGAGTCGGTACTGGAGGAACTGATCGTTCCTCTCAACAAAATGATGACGAACCATAGCCTCATAATCCAAATAAGCAGGAGGCAACTCAATATCATCCTCACGTATGGTTATACCAAGAAAATTAGCTATACAGGTTGCATAAATTCCACCAAAGAAATCTCCATTAAATCTATTATGATGCAACCTACGTGCAACAATGGCTCCCAAATTATAAGATTTATCTCCTAACACAGCACACCTAAGAATACTGAGGTCAGGGACACACATGTGACATGCTTCATCCTTACCATTTATGCACCTACCTATGAAGAGAGCAAAATAATGTATAGCAGGAAAATGAATGCTCCCTATGGTAGCTTGTGCTATGTCTCTAGATTCCCCCACAGTTATACTAGCAAGAAAATCTCTAAATTCAGATTTGCGAGGTTCACTAGCACTACCCCATTGTGGAAGTTTGCAAGAAGTGGTAAAATCCTCTAAGTCCATAGTATAAGAATTTTCATAAAGATCAAACAGGACAGTTTGAGAATTGCGTGAAGATGAAAATTCAAACCTCCTCACAAAGGAACTAGTGAGATAGTGGTACTGACGGCACTTTTCCGCCTCGAAGCTCACAAGATCGGTGTTACGCAAATATGCGTTAAATTCTTCCTTGATTCCTGCTTGATCCATAAAGTCTTCTGAAGGCCATTCACAAGGCAGCGCTGGAGCGTCCCTAGGTGGTTCATCATCAGCATCACGCATTGCAAGCCTGGGTCCTTGTTTCCTTGAAGAACCACCTTGGTACATTTTCTAAACATATTTCTTCCTCTGGAAAATTTCTGAAATTTTTAGTAACTTCAAATAAAAGTGAACCAAGCTCAACAAAATTGATAGCAACTACTCCTACAAGTGCCTAGAGCCTATATCATGCATTAGAACTACTTGGAACCATATAAATTAGACATGCAAGCCCAAGAACATGGTCACCTAGGCAGCACAAATTTGCAATGAATAAAGCACTGGAACAAAAACTAATTGGACCAATGGAGGAGTCACATACCAAGGAACAATCCCCCAAAGCAGTTTTGTGAGAGGTGCTTTGGGCAAGGAGATCAAAAATCGCAGCAAAATGAGCTAGAACTCGTGCTTGAGCTGGTTGGTGATTTTTTTGGGAGGAAGAAGAAGTGTGTGGGTGCATGAATAAGTGGAGGGGAGCCACCATGGGCCCACGAGGCAGGGGGCGCGCCCTAGACCCTCGTGGACAGGTGCTTGCTCCCCCTGTTGTGTTCTCAGTGCCAGATATTCTCAAATATTCCAGAAAAAATCATATTAAATTGGCAGGGCATTTGGGGAACTTTTATTTTCGGGGTATTTTTATATTGCATGGATAATTCGGAAAACAGACAGAAAAATACTATTTTTACTTTATTTCAACTAAATAACAGAAAGTAGAGAGAGGGTACAGAAGGTTGTGCTTTCTAACTTCATCCATCTCATGCTCATCAAAAGGAATCCACTAACAAGGTTGATCAAGTCTTGTTAACAAACTCATTTCGAGTAACATGAAACCAGAGAAATTTTGAACAACACTATGTTACCTCAACGGGGATATGCACATCCCCAATAATAAGAATATCATATTTCTTCTTGACAGTAGGAAGAGGAAATTCAAAACCTCCAAAAATAATCGATGGAATTTTTCCAATAGAATTGATACTGTGGACTTGAGGTTGTTTCCTCGGAAAGTGTACCGTATGCTCATTACCATTAACATGAAAAGTGACATTGCCCTTGTTCCAATCAATAACAGCCCCTGCAGTATTCAAAAAAGGTCTTCCAAGAATAATAGACATACTATCGTCCTCGGGAATATCAAGAATAACAAAGTCCGTTAAAATAGTAACGTTTGCAACCACAACAGGCACATCCTCACAAATACCGACTGGTATAGCAATTGATTTATCAGCCATTTGCAAAGATATTTCAGTAGGTGTCAACTTATTCAAATGAAGTCTACGATATAAAGAGAGAGGCATGACACTAACATCGGCTCTAAGATCACATAAAGCAGTTTTAACATAGTTTCTTTTAATGGAGCATGGTATAGTGGGTACTCCTGGATCTCCAATTTTCTTTGGTATTCCACACTTAAAAGTATAATTAGCAAGCATGGTGGAAATTTTAGCTTCCGGTATCTTTCTTTTATTCGTAACAATTTCTTTCATATACTTAGCATAAGGATTCATTTTGAGCATATCAGTTAATCGCATACGCAAGAAGATAGGTCTAATCATCTCAGCAAAGAGCTCAAAATCCTCATCATCCTTTTTCTTGGATGGTTTGGGAGGAAAAGGCATGGGTTTCTGAACCCATGGTTCTCTTTCTTTACCATGTTTCCGAGCAACAAAGTATCTCTTATCATAACATTGATTCTTTGATTGTGGGTTATCAAGATCAACAGCCGGTTCAATTTCTACATCATTATCATTGCTAGGTTGAGCATCAACATGAACATCTTCATTAACATTATCACTAGGTTCATGTTCATTACCAGATTTTGTTTCAGCATCAGAAATAGAAATATCATTGGGATTCTCAGGTGGTTCAGCGATAGGTTCACTAGAAGCATGCAAAGTCCTATCATTTTTCTTTTTCTTCCTTTTAGAAGGACTAGGTGCATCAATATTATTTCTCTCAGAATCTTGCTCTATTCTCTTAGGATGGCCTTCAGGATACAAAGGTTCCTGAGTCATTTTACCAATTCTAGTAGCCACTCTAACAGCATAGTCATTATTCTTACTATTCAGTTCATTGAGCAAATCATTCTGAGCTTCAAGTACGTGTTCTACTTGAGTGGTAACCATAGAAGCATGTTTACTAATCAGTTTAAGTTCACCTTTAACTCTAGACATATAATCACCCAAGTGTTCAATCATATAAGCATTTTGTTTTAATTGTCTACCAAAATAAGCATTAAAATCTTCTTGCTTAACCATAAAGTTATCAAACTCATCCAAACATTGGCTAGCAAACTTAGTAGGAGGGATTTCAGCTTTATCATATCTATAGAGAGAATTTACCTTTACTACCTGTGTCGGGTCATCAAGACCATGAGTTTCTTCAATAGGGGATGAATTAAGATCATATATTTCTTCAACAGGTGGTGAATTAAGACCATGTATTTCTTCAATAGGAGGTAAATTCTTAACATCTTCATCTTTTATACCTTTTTCTTTCATAGATTTCTTTGCCTCTTGCATATCTTCAGGACTGAGAAATAGAACACCCCTCTTCTTCAGATTTGGTTTAGGAATAGGCTCAGGAATGGCCTCAGGAAGTGTCCAATTATTTTCATTGGTCAACATATTATTCAATAGAATTTCAGCTTCATCTGGTGTTCTTTCCCTGAAAGCAGAACTGACACAACTATCCAGGTAATCTCTGGAAGCATCGGTTAGTCCATTATAAAAGATATCAAGTATTTCATTTTTCTTAAGAGGATGATCAGGCAAAGCATTAAGTAATTGGAGAAGCCTCCCCCAAGCTTGTGGGAGACTCTTTTCTTCAATTTGCACAAATTTGTATATTTCCCTTAAAGCAGCTTATTTCTTATGAGCAGGGAAATATTTAGCAGAGAAGTAATAAATCATATCCTGGGGACTACGCACACAACCAGGATCAAGAGAATTAAACCATATCTTAGCATCACCCTTTAATGAGAACGGAAATATTTTTAGGATATAAAAGTAGCGAGTTCTCTCATCATTAGTGAATAGGGTGGCTATATCATTTAATTTAGTAAGATGTGCGACAACAGTTTCAGATTCATAGCCATAAAAAGGATCAGATTCAACCAAAGTAATTATATCAGGATCAACAGAGAATTCATAATCCTTATCAGTAACAAAGATAGGTGAAGTAGCATAAGCAGGATCATATTTCATTCTAGCATTCAGAGTTTTTTGTTTAAGCTTAGCTAATAATTTCTTAAGATCACTTCTATCATTGCAAGCTAGAAAGTCTCTTTTAGTCTCTTCATCCATAATATAGCCCTCAGGCACAATAGGCAATTCATATTTATTAGGAGAGCCTTCATCATCACTTTCATCAATATTATCATTTTCAATAATTTCATTCTCTCTAGCCCTAGCAAGTTGTTCATCAAGAAATTCACCAAGTGGCACAATAGTATCAAGCATAGAAGTAGTTTCATCATAAGTATCATGCATAGCAGATGTGGCATCATCAATAACATGCGACATATTAGAATTAATAGCGGAAGCAGGTTTAGGTGTCGCAAGCTTACTCAAAACAGAAGGTGAATCAAGTGCAGAGCTTGATGGTAGTTCCTTACCTCCCCTCGTAGTTGAGGGATAAATTTTTGTTTTCTCGTCTTTCAAGTTCTTCATAGTGACCAGCAGATATAAATCCCAAGTGACGCAAAGAATAGAGCTATGCTCCCCGGCAACGGCGCCAGAAAATAGTCTTGATAACCCACAAGTATAGGGGATCGCAACAGTTTTCGAGGGTAGAGTATTCAACCCAAATTTATTGATTCGACACAAGGGGAGCCAAAGAATATTTCCAAGTATTAGCAGTTGAGTTGTCAATTCAACCACATCTGGATAACTTAATATCTTCAGCAAAGTATTTAGTAGCAAAGTAGTATGGAAGTAACAGTAACGGTAGCAAAAGTAATATTTTTGGGTTTTGTAGTGATTGTAACAGTAGCAACGGAAAAGTAAGTAAGCAGAGAACAATATAGGAAAAGCTCGTAGGCATTGGATCAGTGATGGAGAATAATGCCGGATGCGGTTCATCATGTAACAATCATAACATAGGGTGACACAGAACTAGCTCCAATTCATCAATGTAATGTAGGCATGTATTCCGAATATAGTCATACGTGCTTATGGCAAAGAACTTGCATGACATCTTTTGTCCTACCCTCCTGTGGCAGCGGGGTCCTAGCAGAAACTAAGGGATATTAAGGCCTCCTTTTGATAGAGTACCGGACCAAAGCATTAACACATAGTGAATACATGAACTCCTCAAACTATGGTCATCACTGGGAGTGGTCCCGATTATTGTCACTTCGGGGTTGCCGGATCATAACACATAGTAGGTGACTATAGACTTGCAACATGGGATCAAGAACTCACATATATTCATGAAAATATAATAGGTTCAGATCTGAAATCATGGCACTCGGGCCCTAGTGACAAGCATTAAGCATAGCGAAGTCATAGCAACATCAATCTCAGAACATAGTGGATACTAGGGATCAAACCCTAACAAAACTAACTCGATTACATGATAGATCTCATCCAACCCATCACCGTCCAGCAAGCCTACGATAGAATTACTCACGCGCGACATTGAGCATCATGAAATTGGTGATGTAGGATGGTTGATGACGACGATGGCGATGGATTCCCCTCTCCGGAGCCCCGAACGGACTCCAGATCAGCCGTCCCGAGAGAGTTTAGGGCTTGGCGGCGGCTCCGTATCGTAAAGCGCGATGAATCTTTCTCTCTGATTTTTTTCTCCCCGAACACGAATATATGGAGTTGGAGTTGAGGTCGGTGGAGCTCTAGGGGGCCCACGAGGCAGGGGGCGCGCCCAGGGGGGCAGGCGCACCCCCACCCTCGTGGACAGGTGGTGGGCCCCCTGGCCTTGATTCTTTCGCCAGTATTTTTAATATTTTCCAAAAATAAGTTCCGTGGAGTTTCAGGTCATTCCGAGAACTTTTGTTTCTGCACATAAATAACACCATGGCAATTCTGCTGAAAACAGCGTCAGTCCGGGTTAGTTCCATTCAAATCATGCAAGTTAGAATCCAAAACAAGGGCAAAAGTGTTTGGAAAAGTAGATACGACGGAGATGTATCACCCACACACTCTCTCTCTCTGCTCACCGCTGGTCACAGATCCAGCCGGATCCTCTCCATCGGGGAAGGTGAGAAGGCGCAACGTTCACGCGGCCGTCCTCGGTGACGGCTCTTACCCACTGCCGGTGTGTCCCAATCAGCGTGCCTTGCCGTTCTCTCCCAAGCACCGCTGGCTAGGGAGGGCCCCGACGCCTTCTTCCTCGCTGCCGTAGTGTGGGCATATCCGGCCTCCCGCTGCCCACCTAGCGGCATCCCGGTGACCCTCAGGTATAACTTCCTTTGAAACCGGCCTTGCTCTACTTCTCGAGCTCCTGACTTTGCTGCGTTTGTATCTTTTACTATTTCTGAAGCCCCCTCGTAGATAGAATCGATCTGTTGTTCGAAAGCCACATAAATTTTTACTGTTAAGAGGTAAAACTAGTTCATGCACTCGAATCTAGTACTACTTGGTTCAAACAAGGAAGAAAGGGGTGGGGGTGGGGGAAGATTTGTGACCCGAATCTAGGACTTGGTCGAAAGTGGAAATAATGGGGGCGAAAAGTAGCAGAGACTGGCTATCCAACTGGTCTCTTGGTCTAACAGGGAGATAAAGGGAAACGCAGTACAAACTCAATATAAACCTGATCTATTGGCTGAAAAAGGAAAGGAAGTGGGGATTGTGGGACAAGTCAACAGAGTAAGTCCAGCACTAGATTTGCTAGCCTCACACAGTATAAGGTGGCTATACCGAACAAAAATGGGACCAGCCCAGATATCCTATCTGATGTTTGTTGCCCCGAGCCACTCTTATGTAATGCCACTGGTAAAATGTAGCAGTCGCACTGTTAAAAGTAACGACACGTCAAACCAATGTTGTTTTCAATGTAATGCCTCCAGTAATATGAATCAATGGCACTTTTTTCATGTCCTGCTAAATTTCCCATTAAGATAAGTTGCTTCTTTTCGTTAGAAATGCAACTGTCCTGGTCCACCTACTCTCCCATGCCCAAATACCAACTCTGTAGCAGCTGTTAATGTAATGTTGCTGGTAAAATGAAGCAATGGCACCATTAAAGTAATGTCATATTTAACGGTTGTCATAGTTAATCCTAATGCCCACACTAATATCTAGCAATGCTACTGCTTTAGAAATTTCTATTGTCCTTGTAGGATTGCCATTCAGATAAGGAACATGCTTCTTTGCATTTGATGTATGTTTCCTCACTTGTTAGCCACCCTCCTTTCCACCTTTTTGTGCAAACAGAGATATAAATTTCACGCTTGAACTTTGAACTTCACAAATGATATCCAAGTTATAGTTGAACGTTCCAGGAGCTTCACTACCAACCTTGATGTTGCTCAATTTTATTGCAACTAATGAAGAAGAAGGTCTGTGGGTTTTGTTTTCTGATGGAAATGGAACCGGGGCTGGAGCCCTTTTCTTAAAAAATGAAGAAGAAGCTGCTAGCTCATGGGACATTGCTTCATTTTAGGTGAGCTGCACCAAAAGGTCCCATGAATTGAATCATCCATGTTGGTGACTGGTGTCATCCCTTCTACGATGGTGTTGACTGCAGATATGGTTCCCATCACGAGGTATGTTCCTTTTTGGTCTGACTGTTTGCCAAAGATCCTGCATGTTGAGTCTGCACTTGTGCTACTGTTTTGGCACTGCCATGATAAAGCAGTAATGTTATTATGTTGCACCTTAATCTAGTGGCACTATTAATTTGAGGCAATGTTTTGGCACCACGAGTGCCACTGATTTTTTTATATATCGAAAGAGGGGGTTTCCTCCGATTTCATTAAAGAAACCCAACCATAGAGAACCATTATCCGACAACATCTCAGTGTAAACGGGCAGTTATGCAACTACTACTAGAACGGACTGAGCAGGAGACAAGTTCGCCACATAAGCTAGGCAGGTAGGGGACGCCGCACCAGCTCGACCAAGTTTGGATTACAACGCAAATGCTACCAGAGAAACATCAGGGGGAATATAGTGACTGAAAGAGCCAGCTTCAACATCCCAGTCTAAGCACCCCCGGCCTCCATCCTTGCGACGCACGGTACACCTCGTTTGCCACCTGCTCAACCCTAGTGCCACTGATAAAATGAAGTAATAATACAGTTAAAATAGAGCAAGTGTCCTCTCTATCATTTCATTTCCAATGTAGATAAAGAAAGTGCTTATCTTTGTTAGTATATGTTTCATCAACTAGTCCCATTGTTAATGTTTAAGCGTTTCTGCAAAGTGGGGTGCTTAATTTTAGTTGACCTGCACAAAAATAGAGATTGGAATGTCTCAAGGCCCCTCCTTGTACTACCGTTGTACACTGATGTTCATCACTGGCAGAAGGTGTATCGGGGAGACTTGGGTCAATTTCCAGTATGAGGCGTATCGTATGAGGCGTCCAGGGCCCATCTCGCCCTCGCAGCATGTCATACTATGATACTATTGCAATATTTTCTTCTATTTATTAGTGCATGTTTCATCAACTAGTGCCACTATAATGTAATCACGCTATTTCATTATCTGTGCAAACAGGGTTATTTAGCTGCATTTTGGTGGAACTGCACAAATGTACGGACGGAACCGGCATAGTGCAGAGTGCGAGGTGTGCCAAGTAAAAATTACCGACACCAACCATGCTCCATGCACTCATTGGCATCCACCACCACCAGTGGGATGTGTGGCGCTCTCTGCGGACGGATCTTTCTCGGCAGCAAATCCTCTAACCAAATACTAGTAGCTTATATTGGCAGTTTTCTAGGGAGTACTCTTTTCTGAAAGAAGCACCAATCTATTTTTCTTTATTTGTACATAGTTTCACAACTTTGACCCAAAGGTCCAGAGCTATTTTAGGGTCATTGGCGTAGTACTCAGAGACTGATTGTAAGCATGATTTTCATTAGCTGTCACACTAATTGTAAGCATGAGCAGATGGAAGATTAGGTTAGTGCGAAGCTTACCTTAAACCCTAGCGCCGCCGTTGAAACGAGGCGAGCATCGAGGGAACCGTGGGGAACGGCAGGGAAGCGACATCGCACCATCTGGCCTCCTCTTGCGGTGGGGGAAGGAATACTCATGTGGCTTCGGCTGGCTCTACACCCTCACGAACCACACACCATACTCGATCGATTCGTTATCCTCTAGGTGCTCGACCTTCGACCTGTACGCCCACCACCTCCGCCTGACTTTCGCCTCAGGTGAATCTATTTGCTCCATCGCTCAGAGGAGATACTCGATGAACTCGAAGGACTGCGACGTGACTACCGCCGAGGAGTACATCGCCGCCCCCATCGCCGCCGTCTCGCTGTTTCGCATACATTGCCACATGGCCCTCATTGTCCTCAAAATCTCCCACTCATTTTCAAACCAAGTATGGATCTCCTTCAACCTGGCTAACTTTGCCTGGTCGCCACCGGTGATCTGCCTGATTCACTGCTGCATCCTCTCCATAGATGTCCTTCTGAGTGGTCCGGTGCTAGCTTTGGAAGATGGAAGGAGAGACGGTGGTCTTGCAATAGAGAAGAGGGAGTGGCGAGACTGTGGTTTTGGAATGGAGATGATGGAGAGGAGAGGGGGTGGTTTTGCAATGGAGAAGAGGGAGAGGCGAGACAGTGGTTTTGGAATGGAGATCATGGAGAGGAGAGGAGATGGTTTTGCAATGGAGAAGAGGGAGAGCCGAGACGGTGGTTTTGGAATGGAGATGATGGAGAGGAGAGGAGGTGGTTTTGCAATGGAGAAGAGGGAGAGGAGCGTGTGGCAGCGATTTAGGATTGGATGAGAGGGCCGGCGCGCTGTTACTGTATCAAAATCAAAATCAATTTACCCTTCAATTAAGAAAGTGACCCCACATTAACTACTCTCCCTTTTATTTGGGGTCATAATTGACCATGATTTTCACAAATATAATATATGTTATATGTTGCAAAAATAATATAATTTGAAAGTACATTCAGATACGAACCAAACGATATAATTTTTGGTGACATGCATTCACATTTTGCTTATGAAATACACTACGTGGTCAAACGTTGACCCAAAATAGGCAAAACAAAAAAATACTTCCAAGACCAATGCCGCTCCTCTCCTGTTCCAATATAAATCCAGCGCCGCTCCTCTCCTCGTCCATTTCAAAACCACCACCCCTCCTCTCCTGTTCCAATCCAAAACCAGTGTCGCTCCTCTCCCGTTCTAATCCAAAACCAATGCTGCTCGTCTCGTCTTCCATTCAAAAACCACCGTCGGCGCGTGAAAGGTCCTGTGGAGAAGTAGATCGATGGAGGAGTACAACCGGTATGTGAGGATCGCAGACGGCGACCCTATGAAGCTAGCTAGGATGTTGGAGATACAGTCTTGGTTTGACAACAAGGACTAACTAGCGGCGACGGTGACATCCATGGCCAAATATCTGCAACAAAGCAAAAGGCGGCGATACTCCCGAAGAGAGTCGCGTGGGAGTACATAGAGCTGCTCCTCTGGGCCATGGAGCGAGCAGGTTCACCGAATCCGATCGTGAGGGAGCGGTGGTGGGAGTATCGATCCCACATGGAGCATCCACCAGAGATTGAAGGATCGAGCATCTACAGGGTGCCGTTTGTGAGGGTGCCGTGTGATAACCCACAAGTATAGGAGATCAATTGTAGCATCTTTCAATAAGTAAGAGTGTCGAACCCAATGAGGAGCTAACGTTAGAACAAATGTTCCCTGAAGTTCTATCGACCACCGATACAACTCTACGCACGCTTGGCGTTCGCTTTACCTAGAACAAGTATGAAACTAGAAGTACTTTGTAGGTGTGATAGGATAGGTTTGCAAGATAATAAAGAGCACCTAAATAAAATCTAGGGGTTGTTTAGATAAAGACACAAATAAGTTAGTTTTAGTAGAGAGCTTTTGTCAACAAGAAAGTTATTTGTCCCTAGGCAATCGATAACAAGTACCGGTAATCATTCTTGTAATTTTATATGAGGGAGAGGCATGAGCTAACATACTTTCTCTACTTGGATCTTATCCACTTATGATTGGAACTCTAGCAAACATCCGCAACTACTAAAGATCATTAAGGTCGTGAAACCCAACCATAGCATTACGTATCAAGTCCTCTTTACTCCCATACATCATACCCCAGTTACTCTGGTTTAAGTTTCTGTCACTCTCGCAACCCACCGTAAGCGAACCATGAACATATTGCAACCCCCTACAGCGAGGGCCCCTCACATTTGCACGAGATGGAGGGCACCGTAGGACAGCACCATAAATAAAATATACAATAATACCAACCAAGATCACGATTAACCCATAGGAAAAAAGGATCTACTCAAACATCATAGGATAAACATAGATTATTGGGAAATAATATATGGAGTTCAGCACCATGTTTAAGTAGAGATTACAGGGGGGGAAGAGGTGTTACACCGCTGCATAGAGGTGTAGAAAGTTGGTGTTGGCGGTAGCAAGATTGCTGATGTAGATCGCCGTCCCGATCATTGCCCCGGTGGCACTCCGGCGCCACCGGAAGCGAGGGGGAGAGAACCCCCCTCCATCCTCTTCACTACTAGGGAAAACCCTAGTAGTAGTGCTTGAAATATGCATAGCAGTAGCGCTGGGTCCAGCGCTACCACTAAGGCGCTACAGCTAACTAGTAGCAGTAGCGCTAGAAAGGGAGCGCTACTGCTATACCTAGTTAGCAGTAGCGCTCTCCTTTGGATAGCGCTACTGCTACTTGTAAGTAGCAGTAGCACTTGTTCTAAAAAGCGCTGCTGCTAAATTTTCCTGTATTTTAAAAAGTACAACTTATTTTCATTGTGTGGTTTTATATACAGTACTTTCATCATATGATTTTATGACCATGATTACTTATTATATATAACAGTGGGTGAAATGAACGTGGAGTAGATTCAAGTGGAGGCAACATGTGGTGCATGTCGAAAGTACTACTCTAATCCAAACTTGATCTAGTTTGGATTAGTAGTACTTTCGATGTTCACCACATGTTGGCTTCACTTGAATCTAATCCAGGTTCATTTCACCCACTGTTATATATAATAGGTAATCATTGTCATATAACAACTTAGCATCATGCATCATCGATCATAATAATAAATAACTCATAAATGGTATCATAATAACAAGTCATACTCATCATCATCGATCATACAACTTCTACTCGATACCACATCATCATCATAGTCATCTAGCCAATCCTACTTAGTTGTTCTTAGCACATTATCATGAGTATTATTAACTAGGACCTACTACCTTCTCTTAGGTAAAATAGCATAAAACAAGATAGGCCCTAACTCTCCATTATGGAGAATGGAGATTATCCTCTCTTCAATTCTTGCCTTTCGCACAATGTTTCTTCCAAGTACCTCCTTACGACTGTCCATACATTTTTTCCATTCTTTGATTTTCATGTCTCCACTTCTTTTAGAAATCTGATATGGACAAGTGAGATTCGTAGGATGACCTGGCCGTATGTTGAAAACATCAAGGCAACCATTCTGATACATCAGATGAGGCACACAATCATTCGGGATTTTCTGTTGAAAAACATAGTAATAACTTCGTAGTTAGCAATGTAGTTAAGTTTTAAAAGAATTTATGCAAATGATGCACGGATGTAGTAATACTAAAAAATATTACAATGGCATCTCCATGGATGTTACCGTAGTTCAACACGTGCACTAGTGGCACGTATTGACCATAATGTGGAGGAGTTTTATAATAGATATTGTAATTCTCAAGATCAGTACAAAATGCGACCAGATGATTTTTCTCCTGATAAGTTAACTCAGAGCCATCGGTGTAGTACGTTCTGTCTACCATGTTCCGCACATTGTTTGAACAATGAAAATAAGATGTCAATGGAAATAAGCTGTCAACTATTTTGAAATGAACAATATAAATTAGTTAATAACTATGTTTGAGAAACTCACATAGCGGTAGAACTGGAAGCGTATCAACAAGGACCCAAATGTCCATATTGTCTTGCTCGATGTCAGGATCACCAAGATACATGGTGACAAGCATACCCTCATAAAAACCATACTTGCAAAGTGCTTCCCAATTTTTGCAACAAAAATGGGTTACGCTCTCAGAATTATACAGATTTACTTCAAAATCCATACCATGATGAGTCCTTAGCTGAATTTTCTTTGTTTCAAAATTTTCATGGTCTTCAAAATCCATCCTCTCCAAGACATAGCGTCTTGAATGGCATGGGATAAGCTACTCGATGAAAATTACACGTCGAATAGTTGAAGTCATGCTTAATTACGAAAAAAACACTTGTCGTCGTTGCGTACCGTTTCAACATCGAAGGTCTCCGGGAGCTTAATGCTGAAGCGCCGATCTTCGTCCAGGTGAGGCCTGTCGCACAAACCTTGGTCGTCGTTGCACCAGCTGCACTCCCCCGGGAGACTTTCGTCGTCCGATGGCGACATTTCCTACGTTCATTATTGAAAGATTAAACTTGTACAATTCAATATATGTACTACAAAAATTAAATTAGATCATTATTATTCATCACGGGTTGACTATCGGTCTATCGAGTCCTTTTCTTGAAAACTATGAGCTCGCGTGGTGTATACATTCGACCGTTGGTGATGGTAGATCCTCCTTTCGTTCCCAACAAGTGCATTACACCAAAATGTCTAGCACACGAGAACGAAGGAGAAGCGACCCCCATGACAACAGTAGGGATTTTTCGTCCTCTCATATGTGGTGGAGACTCTCACACACTGATTCCTCTCTGACATTTGCGACCGTCGGTGATGGTCGTTACTCCTCCTTCCCCTAGTGCATAACAAAGGTCTAGCACCCGGAGAAGAAGGAGAAATGACCCCCACGACAAAAGTCGGGATTCTTCATCCTCTCTCATATATGGTGGATACACTCCCTCACTGATTTTTCGACCTTCGGTGATGGAGCCTTGACAGACATAAAGTCAACCTGAAATGTCATTTAATTATTTTTCTAGAAAATTCATGCCACTCGATATTTCCTACATATTCTTGCACAAGTCATGCCAGAATTCACGGAAAAATCCGGCATGACCTTTGCTAAAAAAGGACATATCGAGCGCCTGAAATTTGCCGGAACGGAAATTAATCAACACTCCGGCAAAACATAGGCCACTATAGGAGGTGTAACCTGCAAACATGGCCGGCCACTTGGGCAAGCACATATCCTATTTGAGCAACACAAGATATACATGTTTATGTCTACATCATATGAGCATTCAATAAGCAAAACCAAATCGTAAAATAAATTATTTTTCAGATTAGCATGCATTCAATAAGCAAAACTACATGATCTCTTGCGTCCATACATCGTCGAATATTATCACTAATACACCTCGAATAGTATCATATATATAACATCGCTAATATAGCTAGAACCATAGCGCCCGACGGGTATCGGCGCGGGTGGTGGACACCCAAAGAGAAGGAACCATCATAGGATCATAGCTCCAGTGAGATCCCTGAAGAACCTGCTAGGTATTATCGAACCTGCCCTCCAACGCGACCATGTAGCGACGGACGTGCTCGTCCTCCTCGCTGACACGGTAACGTACCACCTCTGCGATGTCCGAAACCTCGGTATCGTCACTAGCCCACGCGACCGCCACCAAAGAAGGTTCGGGTCAACGACGGGCTGGCTCCTCACCAAGCTACGCCCCCCGAAAGGTAGCACCTCCCAGTACCAGCCTGGCGGAGCCCAGTCCCGGACATGGCCCCTCTGATCAAGCTGGCCTCCTCCGCCGAGTCAACGACGAGGATGCGGGATAGGCATCATCGACGTCGATGCGGGAATAATTGTTTTAACTAAAAAAATAACAACAAATGTGACACCTAAACACCTAAATTCTATTTAACTACACCTAATTAAAAACCTACATTTTAAACATGCTTCGATCCTAACTACGGTTCATACTATGTTATTCTATGATTAAATACCTAAAATACCTAAATTAAATTAACAACATGGGGTGGCTGGTCTCACCTCGATCGAGGTCGGAGGGGATCAGTGAAGGGGACGGCGTCGGGGATGATGCAGGGGCTCCTTGATCTCTGCAAAAACAAAATATAAACAAAAACATTATTATCGTCATCTTAGGACTTAGTGAAACTCCATAAGCTACATTGAATTATTCTATTCAAATTTACTTATAATTTCCTATTCTTCTCAAATTTTCTAAAAATTTCCTATTCTATTCAAAAGACCTACAGTTACTTATTTTTCAATTTCATAATTTATTCTATTCAAATTGCTTATTCAAAATTTCTAATAATTTCCTATTCTATTCAAAAAACCTACATTTACTTATTCTATTCAAATTACTTATTCAAATTTTCTAAAAATAAAAAATACTAAAAACCTACATTTACTAAAAACAAAAACCTACATTTACTAAAAACAAAAACTAAAACAAATACTAAAACAGAAAGCGGGAGGACGAGGTGGGAGGAGGCCAGGAGGAGGAGGGAAGGAGGAGGGGAAGGAGGAGAAAGGAGGAGGGAGGAGGAGAAGAGAGCAGGAGAGGGAGGAGGGAGGAGGAGGAGGGGTCCGCCGGAGAGGGAGGAGGAGGATGGGAGGGGGCCGCCGGCGGAGAGGGAGGAGAGAGGATGGACGCGGGAGGAGGGAGAGATGAGGGCGGCGAGAGGAGGAGGAGGGAGGGAGGGGAGGGCGGCGAGAGGAGGAGGGAGGGAGGGAGGCAGCACCTTGGGGGCGACGGCGGCGACGACGTGCAATGAGTGGAGATGAGAGTGTGTGAGGGAGAGTGACGGACGTGCGTGGCGTGGATAAGATACCCATAGTTGTAGCACTTGTCCGTAAACAGCGCTACTCCTACGATCATTAGCAGTAGCGTTTTTTATTAACCAGCGCTACTACTAAGGCTATGATCGTTAGCATGCAAAAAAGGCATCAAATTAAAAAATGCATTGGTCATCATCGATCTTTTTGTGTAGAATCTAAATTGTCAGTATGAATCTTCGCCTGTATAGGAACAGGCGAAGATTCATATTGCCACAAATCCTACACATAGAGTTCAATGAAGACCAAGTGGTTGTGATAGTTTGGGAAGCACCATATTTAAGGTGGTAAAAATTATGTTCACGGAGCGAGGTGGGACTAAACTTTGGTCATAGGAGGGGGCTAGATTTAGCAGTAGCGCAGGTCAGAGGAAAGCGCTATTGCTACGTACAATAGCATTAGCGCTTTTTCCACACCAGCACTACTAGTATGCCTGGCCTGCTGGCAACGGTTTGGCAATTATAGTAGTAGCGTGTTTTATAACTACAGCGCTACTGGTAAGTGCATAGTAGCAGCGCTTTCTGCGGCCAAGCGCTACTAATAATTAGTAGCAACGTTGCCTTTTAAAAAGCGCTACTACTAAGCTCTTGTGTATAAGGTTTTCCCTAGTAGTTCTTCTTCCTTGGCCTCCCCCCTAGATGGGAGGAGAGTTCCCCCTCTGGTCCATGGTCTCCATTGCGGCGGAGGGGCGAGAGCCCCTCCGAGATTGGATATCCCTCTCTGTTCCCTTCTATTTCACGTTTCCCAGCTCTGGCCGAAAACCATTTCTTATATTCCCGGAGATCCGTAACTCCGATTGCGCTAAGATTTTAACACAATTTTTTTCCGGATATAAGCTTCCTTGCGCCCGAAGTAGAGCTCCAACCAACGTCTGAGGTGGGCACAACCCACCACCGCGCGCCAGGGGCCTGGGGCGTGCCCTGGTGTCTTGTGGTGCGTGTGGGCCTCCGTTTGAGGTGATTCCAACTCCCAAAATCACAAATATTCCAAAATAATACTTCATGAAATTTTATTGCATTTGGATTTCGTTTTATATGGATACTTTGCGATACAAAAAACATGCAGAAACAGGAACTGGCACTTGGCACTGGATCAATAGGTTAGTCCAATAAATCATATAAAAAGGTGGCAAAAGTATGTGAAAGTGGTATAATATTGGCATGAAACAATCAAAAATTATAGATATGACGGAGACGTATCAGCATCCCGAAGCTTAATTCATGCTCGTCCTCGAGCAGGTAAATGATAAAAAGGATAATTTTTGATGTGAAATGATACCTAGCATAAACTTGATCATATATCTGTAACAGCCTGGATTTTTGCACTTTTCTTTTTCCTTTGATTTTCTTGGATTCCTGATTGGATTTGCTTTTCCATGTCTATGTGGTTCTGAAACTTGGGGGGATCATGTCTTCCTAGGTTTTATAGTGACTGGTCACCCTCATCATCATCCCAAGATCATGTCATTTCCATCCTCGACCTAACCCCAATATTCTTTTGTTGGGAATATTCCTTTTCTGATAAAGGAATAACCCTTTAAACCCTAGGTTGTGAAGCAACCTTTATTTATATCACTCCTAAAATTCCCAAATAATTGTCATAAATTTTTTAGGTCATATCTTCCTCATATATGGCAAAATATTTCATTGCCATGTTCAAAACTAATCCTCCAATAATTCTTTCTCTATTCTGCCCTAAATGGCACTTTGCAAAGGAAGTGCTATTTATATTTGCTTGATTGACCCCAAACTTCTTGGAAAGATTTTCCTGTCCATATCATTGGCTCATGCCAAAATTCAACTCAATTTGCCTAGTAAATAATTTTCAGCAATTTTCCAAAGTTTCTGTCCAAGAAGGAACTTTGTGAAGGAGCTATATTCTAGGCATATTCAAATGAGTTGAAATTTTACAAGGTCCTTTACATGATCAAATCATGACTCTCCACCAAATTTGTGCTCATGTAACTTATCTATGTGAGCCCAGCTCCAAATCTTATTTTTTGGTCAGATTTTCAGTTTGTGAAGCAACTATATTTTATATTGCTTCAATTGAGCTGAAACTTTACCAGGACATGCTTCTACCTATATAAACTCCCTCCACCAATTTTTAGCTCAATTAGTTAATCCAATTGCCCTGTGCAATTTTTCCAAGTTTCTGTCCAGAATGAAGCTTTGTGAAGCAAGTGCCACTTTGGTATTTCCAAATGGCATGAAATCTTTACAGTAGCTTCATACCATCCTATAACCCCTCTCTGCCAAATTTCAGCTCATGAAAATCAAGTATGCGAGTGTATCATCCAAATCCCTAATTCTGGCCAGTTTTGCACTTTCTACGGCAACCCTCATCTAAACTCCTCTTCTTAGTCTGATGTTTGGTGATCAAAATCACCTTAGTGTGTGATCATCGCCAGACAAACTATTTACCACGTTACCAAGCTGGTTTAACCATAGAAAGTTACAAGCACCTTCCTATTGAGTTACTTTGGATCTAAGTGCAGATCTCTTCTTTGCCCCTAGACCGATTTATTTCCTAATTCTGACTAAGGGCACGGCGGTCTATCTACTGGACATGGTCGACCCGGCCAGACCGCGCCTTTTGCACCAGTGCCCATGGTGATCACGATGGAGTCACGCACAGTGCAAGCTCTGGCTCGGTCCGGCCACTGTGCTCGTCTCCTCCCTCCTCGTCTCGACCTCCATTCAGTGCCCATGGTGATCACGATGGAGTCACGCACAGTGCAAGCTCTGGCTCGGTCCGGCCACTGTGCTCGTCTCCTCCCTCCCCGTGCTCGACTGCATCTCCCTGCGTCGCTGCTTCGTCGTCGTTCACCTTAAATGCGCCGCTAGCACCACGCCCGTGCCGCGTCCAGCCTCTGCCCGCCATTAAAGCTCGGCCGGGAGCTCGCTCGTGAGCTCTAGAGCTCTCCCCCGCGCCTATATAAGGACCCTCGAACCCCTCCGCACCTCACCAGCCTCTCCCCAAGCCTCCTAGACCACCAGAGTCGCCCGATCTCGCCGGAGTTCACCTCTGATCGCCTCGTCCATCGCCGGTCTTCTTGATTCTGGCGAGCATAGTCCACCTCTCCTCCTCTAGACACCTCCTACGCGTTCCCCTCCTTCCCGCGGTTCTCCCCACCCCACTCGTTCGACGCCGGAGTGCCTCTGGCCACGCCTCCCCACACTTGGCCACTGCCTCACCTCTCGGCCTCCACCTCAACCGAGCCATCCGAGCTCTCCCTCTCCCTCCCGACCATGCCAATAGCCTCACCAGAGTCCTGCGCACCCTCCCCCACCCTTCATTCGTCGCCGGAGGACCGGAGCCCATCGCCCCCAAGCTCAACCGCCGCCGGCCGCTCCTCTCGGGTGCCCCTCACCGGGGTCGCCCTAGCCCTCCCCAGTGCCATCCTTCGCCGGGAACGGGCACGGCTCGGCTCTGCCGTCCCGCCGGTGCCCTCAGCCGGGCGGGAGACGGCCGGAGCAGCCCGCCCCGTTGCCGGCAGCTGGCCCCCTCCTCTGCCCCCTCTGTCTCGCACGGGGGAGCAGCGAGGAGGAAGATGACGCCCGCGCCTGGCCCCCTCCCCTACCGCTGGACCCGGCCCTTCAGTGTCCCAGACGCCCCGCTGACGTGGCAAGTGGAAACGCTCCAGGAGAGTTCGCTTTCATTTGCGTGAAAGCGTATTTTCGTTTACACGTTTACATTTGCCCGAAAGCGTATTCCTTTCCTTCTTTGGGTAAAGTACATTTTCTGTTAAAGAAAACATTTTTCTCTCTACTGCGGCTCTGAATGCGTTTTCCTTTTCAGAAAATGCAAACTACCAGAAGGCGCTTTCTGTTTTTTCCACCAGGGGCCTGTTTGCTGAAAAAGTTTCACCGATAGGTCCCTGATCTTCAACACCTCACAACTTTTCAACTGTAACTCCGATCGAGGTGAAACCAGCGCTCACTTCTTCGTCTCGTCGAGCTCTATCTTTTGGTAACACTTTCACTAAGTGTTCACACTGTGAAAATGACCATTATGCCCTTGCCTCTAATCAGCCCCCTCCGAGAGAGAACCGTTCAGCGTTTCGTTCCGCGGCTTCACCGCACTTCTTCCCGGAGTCTCCGTCACCCCAGGCAAGCCACAATACCCACTTGCATGATAGTCATGCGGTAGCCTTGTTTTTCGAGTAGAATATTTATTAACTGTTTGCTTGTTTAAAATATGGTTATCGTTGTTCGGTAATGATTCTTGGTTAGTGCTTACTTTCTTGCTATGTTGTTATGCACCTGGTTATCATGCCCTGCTAGTTGCTAGTATTCCTTTCATATGCTTATGCTTGCTAGTAGTACATGTTGATGTTGGTGATGGTCTTCGGTGCATGACTGCCGTCTGTCCTGAGTACCGTTGTTATGCATGTTCCATTGCATCCAGTTGGTTAAATGCTTGCATGATGGCATTGTTGATATGTTCTTGCATGATATTTATTGTTGATGCTAGTGGTCATGCTATGTTTCGGAGAAGTATGTACTTGTAATGTTCATGCTAGTCAGTATGCCATGCTCAGTTGGATATGATTCATTGTTGATATGGTGGATAGTTAAGTGGTACCCTCATGATTATGTTGATATCATGCTCATGCATTGTAATTGCATCATGTTATTTCATCATGGCTCAGGATATTTGCATTCAAGTTTAACCGGATTAAATTGAACTTGAACAACTGTTGGCTGAGTCATGGTGCCACCATATCATGCTGACCAGTGCAACCACGCTTACCTTTATGGGAAGGTCCTAACTGGGTCTATTGTCGTGCCTCTCGCCGGTGCCTCCAACGAGGGAAGGTTATGGGCATGCATTACCCTGGCCCAGTAAGCAGACATAACCTTGTGTGTCCGTTGTTGTTGTATGGATCCTTGTCCCCGTGTGGGACGTTTATGTTTTGGCCACAACGGTGGTCGTTGGTGTCTTTGGTAGACACAGGGCCACCCAGGACTAGCCCAGTGGGGAGTGAGTCGGAGTGGCCGGGAGAGTGTCATGGCAGTAGATCGGTTTTGTCAGAACGCCGTTGGTCCACCCGAATGGGAGTGCGAGGCCATGGGTTCCGTGGTGTGGGTACAGTGTACTAACCTCTGCAGAGTGTATATTAAATCTATCGATAGCCGCGCCCGCGGATAAGGGCCCAGTTCATGTCGGTCACACTGTGAGTCAACAGTAATAATAATAATGTGCTTAATAACAACCCCGGTTCGATGATGAGATAAGTTGGTTGTGATCGCCGGAAAGATCACCGTTTGAGACCAAGTGTTGGTCATGGTTGTGATCGCCGGAGTGATCACCGTTTGGTTACAAGGTAACCCGAGCAGAATAAGTGGTGCATATAGTGTCATCATGTTGCATGATAGTGCCGTCATGTTTATATGTTCATGCCATGCTCATATTGTTCTACCTGTATCATGTTCATGTTATTCATGCCATGTTAACCTGATGATCTCATGATAATTCCTCCTTAACCTGTAATTGCCATGCTGTTGTTTGTCTTGAATGCTTCTGGTTATCGTGAGCTTGCAAGTACATTCAATGTACTGACCTGGCGTGTCATGCCAGTTTGCAGGTCGTGCCTGGATTTCTTGCTTGTTTGGTGTGGTTCTTGTGTCCGCGAGCTAGGAAAAACGTTCCAGCCAGAGTCCCTGCGGATTGGAGTCCATCATCGCCGTTCGTTCCGCTACCAATAGTTGTTCCGCTGCCCCAAATTGTTATGCTGCTTGCATAGAGCAACTGTGGTTGGCGTAGTGTCGCCGTGCTGATTTTATTCATTGTAATATCGTAGACCTTATATTCCTATTTGTGTAATAATAGAAAGCCAGTTTGTTCTATGCTAAGTAGTGCCGTATTCCAGAAGTCTTCACCTCGATCTCTGGGCTGGAATACGGGGCATTCCGGTTTTCTTTGATCCGGGGTGCCACAGTATCTAATCATGGCATGAATATTAAGACATAAGTGATTCAAAGCAATAGTCTATACTTTGACATAAAGACATCAATACTCGGGGATCCCATCAAACAATCATGTCTTTCAAAATATCAACGCTAAAGAAAGTTATCCCTACAAAATCATATAGTCTTGTCATGATATGTCTTCTTAATACAAAGTATTTATCATGCACAACCGCGATGACAAGCTGAGCAATTGGTTCATACTTTTTAACGCTCTTCATCTTTTTTAACCCTCACGCAATACATGAGCGCAAGCCATGGATATAGCACTACAGGTGGAATAGAGTATAATGATAGGGGTAAATATAGAGAAGACAAAAAAATAGAAAGTCTCACATGGACGCGGCTAACCAACGGGCTATGGAGATGCCCATCAATTGATATAAACGTGAGTAGTAGGGATTGCCATGCAACGAATGCAGTAAGAGCTATAAGTGTATGAGATCTCAATATGAAAACTAAGTGG
The DNA here is from genome assembly GCF_018294505.1 of Triticum aestivum. Classification (NCBI taxonomy): domain Eukaryota; kingdom Viridiplantae; phylum Streptophyta; class Magnoliopsida; order Poales; family Poaceae; genus Triticum; species Triticum aestivum. The sequence continues at coordinate 237,062,919 of NC_057799.1, forward strand.
GTGTGCATCTAATCCTATGATGAAAGTATGAAAGTGACAAAAATAGGAGACTCTCCATATGAAAAACATGGTGCTACTTTGAAGCACAAGTGTGGTAAAGGATACTAACAATGCCCCTTCTCTCTTTGTTTATTTATTCTTTTTTCTTTTTTTTTCTTTTTTTACTTTCTTTCTTTTTTTCATTTTTTCATTTTTTTTTCATTTTTTCCTTTTTCTTTTTCTCTCATTGTCCGGAGTCTCATCCCGTCTTGTGGGGGAATCATAGTCTCCATCATCCTTTCCTCACTGGGGCACTGCTCTAAAAACGAATAATGATGATCATCACACTTCTATTTTCTTATAACTCAAAACAAATAAAAATTCAACTCGATACCTATGACAAAGTATGACTCTATATGAATGCCTCTGGCAATGTACCAGGATGTGCAATGATCTAGCATAACATGTATGGAAAATGATGAACGGTGGTTGAGCCACAACTACTATGTCAGCTATATGATCATGCAAAGCAATATGATAATGAATGCTCAAGTCATCAAACGGAAGCGGTGGAAGTTGCATGGCAATATATCTCGGAATGGCCATGGAAAAGCCATAATAAGTAGGTATGGTGGCTGTTTTGAGGAAGATATAATAAGGCTTATGTGTGATAGAGCGTATTATATCACGGGGTTTGGATGCACCTACGAAGTTTGCACCACATCTCGATGTGAGAAAGGGCAATTCACAGTATCGTAGAGGCTACCAAATTGCAGAAAGGTAAGAGTGTGTATAATACATAGACTCACATTAGTCATAAAGAACTCATATACTTATTGCAAAATTTTATTAGCCCTCGAAGCAAAGTACTACTACGCATGCCCCTAGGGGGATAGATTGGTAGGAAAAGAACATCGCTCATCCCCGACCGCCACTCATAAGGAGGACAGTAAATAATAAATCATGCTCCAACTTCATAGCATAACGAGAGACTATACGTGCATGCTTTGGGAATCACAAACCTTAACACCAATATTCCTACTAAACACAACCATTCACTAGTACCTCCCACCTATTATCATCCCTATATCACAAAACTGTTTCAAGGAATCACACATATCATATTCAGTGATCCATAAGTTTTATGTAGGATTTTATGACTAACCATGCAATTGACCAATTCCTGTTGACTCTCTAAATAGATCTAAGTGAAGCATGAGAGTTAATTATTTATACAAAAGACCATGCTCTAACAAATATAAGTAAAGCAAAAGAGCATTCTTCAAATAACGGTTTTCTATGTGAAGAGAAACAGGCAATCCAAACTTCAAATGATATAAGTGAAGCACAGGAAGCATTCTATAAGGCCACACTCAAAAGATTTGAGTGAAGTGCAAAGAGCATTTTATAAATCAACCATGGACTATCTCATACCAGCATGGTGCATAAAAGAGAAAAGAAAACTAAATGCAAAAGACGCTCCAAGACTTGCACATATCACATGAACGAAACGAAACCGAAAACATACCGATACTTGTCGAAGGAAGATGGGATGCCTTCCGGGGCATCCCCAAGCTTAGACACTTGAGTCTCCTTGAATATTTACTTGGGGTGCCTTGGGCATCCCCAATCTTGAGCTCTTTCCTCTCCTCCTTCTCCTCATATCGAGACCTCCTCGATCTTTTATCACTTCATCCACACAAAACTCAACAGAAAGTTCGGTAAGATCCGTTAGTATAATAAAGCAAATCACTACTCTAAGTACTGTTTCAAACCAATTCATATTTTGTTTTTGCATTGTAGCTACTGTAATATAACTTTTTCATGGCTTAATCCACTAATAGAAATCGATAGTTTCATCAAAACAAGCAAATAATGCATCAAAAACAGAATCTGTCTTAAACAGGACAGTATGTAGTAATCTGAACATTCACCATAACTATGATACTATAAAAATTCTGAATTTTTTTGGAAAAATAAACAATTTGTATATAAAGACGGTGCAAGAAGTTTCAGAACCGGTTGACGTTCCAGTAAAAAATTTAAAATCGTGCACTACAGCCAAAGTATTTGTTTTGCACCGCACAAACCAACAAGCAATCTAAACATCCTAAAGGCAAATCTTGGCACATTATTTTTATAATACAATAGAATTGTACAAGGGGATAATTATTTTTGTTGAAAAGTTTCTGTAATTAAGATTCACAAAGTTTCCATGGGCATGAACAAAGTTCAAGGCTAGCTCCCGCTTCCACGGTGCTCGTCTATCTCACTTTCACTTTTCTTTTTGTGAAGTTTTAAGTTCCCCTCTACATTTTTTTGTTTTTAAACTATATAAAAGCACTCAACAGAAATAAATGACTCTCTAAAACTTCCGGGTTGTCTCCCTGGCAGCGCTTTCTTTAAAGCCATTAAGCTGGGCATAAAGTGCGCAAGTGATGGGTCCACCCGGATCCCAAGGTATATCAAAGCCAATTTTAATCAACATTGATTTGGCATTTAGTAGTGAGCACAAAGCAACATATATCATGCAATGACAAAGTATAACTCTCTTCCTATACATTGGCATGTCATACAAGAACAATTCATGCACATCAAGTAAAGGGCAATACATAGCATAAGAAGTTTCTTGCAATTTTATCGTGTTGGAAACATAGAGAGGTGGAGATGTAGTTCCTCTCTCATAATAATTGCAAGTAGGAGCAGAAAGCACATGCTTATTATATTCATCATAATCATCATGTGCAACAGCAAAAGGCAACCCAACAATATAATCCTTAATAAGAGCAAACTTCTCCGACATAGTGTAGTTGGGAGAATTCAAAAAGATAATAGGACTATCATGTGTGGGTGCAATAGCAACAATTTCATTCTTAACATAAGGAACTATAGCAAGTTCATCTCCATAAGCATCATTCATATTGGCATCATGGCCACAAGCATAGCAAGCATCATCAAAAAGGGATATTTCAAACGAATCAATGGGATCATAGCAATTATCATGGCAATCATCCTTCGGTAAGCACGAAGGGAAATTAAATAATGTATGAGTTGAAGAGTTACTCTCATTAGAAGGTAGGCATGGGTAGCTAATCCGTTCTTCCTCCTTTTGTTCTTCGATCTCCTCATCATCTTTTCCATCCAATGAGCTCACAGTTTGCTCAATTTCTTCTTCCATAGACTCCTGTAAAATATTAGTCTCTTCTTGGACAGCGGAGACTTTCTCAATAAATTCATCAATATCGGAATTGTATTTATAATTATCATAGCAATATTTAAGGATGGCAAAATTTTCAGGTCTATAAACTTAATCATCAAAAGCTTCACATTTTTCAAACAAAGATTCAATTTCATAAGCACCCTTAAAAGCAACAAATTCTTCTATTCGTTCCACATCATAATAATCATATATACCTCTAGCATAAGAAGCCAAGGTTTCGTTATCATTAAATTCACATGGAAAGGGAAGATGTGGAGCATTCATCCTAGAACAACAAGTATAATCATATCTCAAGCATAGCTCCCAAGCATACCAATGCAACATATGAATTTGATCCCATAACAATTTCCCTTTATGAGTCAAGCGATAGTCCCTAAAGTATTCACGTTGATCCAACAATACCCCATTATATAGTTGAATGGGGTTTTCTCAAGATTATCAAAGCAGTGCATAACATCTTTCACATAACGAGCATCGAGGGTTTTAGGAGGTTCCCCATCTCCATGAGTAGCAAGTACAACTAATTTTTTTGGTGTTTCGTGTTCCATATCCATAGCTAAAGATAGAGAACAACTTAGAACAAGAAATAAAAACTACTTAGTGATAAAGCAAACAAGCACACACGAGAATATTCACCCCATGCTATTGCTCACGGCAACGGCACCATAAAAAGGTCTTGATAACCCACAAGTATAGGGGATCAATTTTAGCCTCTTTTGATAAGTAAGAGTGTCAAACCAAACGAGGAGCTAAAGGTAGAACAAATATTACCTCAAGTTCTATCGACCACCGATACAACTCTACGCACGCTTGACGTTCGCTTTACCTAGAACAAGAATGAAACTAGAAGTACTTTGTAGGTTTGCAAGATAATAAAGAGCATGTAAATAAAATATAGGGGCCGTTTAGATAAAGACAAAACTAAGTTAGTTTTAGTAGAGAGCTTTTGTCAACAAGAAAGTTATTTTTCCCTAGGCAACCGATAACAAGTACCGGTAATCATTCTTGCAATTTTATATGAGGGAGAGGCATGAGCTAACATACTTTCTCTACTTGGGTCATATGCACTTATGATTGGAACTCTAGCAAGCATCCGCAACTACTAAACATCATTAAGGTCGTGAAACCCAACCATAGTATTAAGTATCAAGTCCTCTTTATTCCCATACATCAAACCCCACCTGCTCGGGTTTAAGTTTCTGTCACTCTCACAACCCACCATAAGCGAACCATGAACATATTGCAACACCCTACAGTGGGGGCCCCTTACGTTTGTGTGAGACGGAGGGCACCGTAGGACAGCACCAACCAAGATCACGATTAACCCATAGGACAAAACGGATCTACTCAAACATCATAGGATAACCATAGATCATTGGGAAAGAATATATGGAGTTGAGCACCATGTTTAAGTAGATATTATAGCGGGGGGAAGAGGTGTTACACTACTGCATAGAGGGGGAGAAAGTTGGTGTTGACGGTAGCAAGATTGTTGATGTAGATCGCCGTCACTATCATTGCCCCGGTGGCATACCGGCGCCACCGGAAGCGAGGGGGAGAGAGCTCCCCTCCTTCTTCTTCTTCCTTGACCTCCCCCCTAGATGGGAGGAGAGTTCCCCCTCTGGTCCATGGTCTCCATTGCGGCGGAGGGGCGGGAGCCCCTCCGAGATTGGATCTCCCTCTCTGTTCTCTTCTGTTTCGCGTTCCCCAGATCTGGCTGAGAACCGTTTCTTATATTCCCGGAGATCCATAACTCTGATTGCGCTGAGATTTTAACACGATTTTTTTCTGGATATAAGCTTCCTTGCGCCCGAAGAACAACTCCAACCGACGTTCGAGGAGGGCACTACCCACCACTGCGTGCCAGGGGCCTCTGGCGCGCCCTGGTGTCTTGTGGGCCGTGTGGGCCTCCGTTTGCAGTGATTCCAACTCTCAAAAATCACATATATTCCAAAATAATTCTCCGTGAAATTTTATTGCATTTGGACTTCATTTGATATGGATACTCTGCGATACAAAAAACATGAAGAAAACAGGAACTGGGCACTGGATCAGTAGGTTAGTCCAATAAATCAGATAAAAAGTTGCCAAAAGTATGTAAAAGTTGTATAATATTGGCATGAAACAATGAAAAATTATAGATATGACGGAGACGTATCATCGTGTGAGAGTGAGCCGGTGGAGTCTTCGTCGACCGAACCCAACTGCAAGAGGAGAAAAGTAGTTGGCCCGACGATGCCTCCCCGACATCCTCTCCCTCGCCGTTCACATTGTCTCACGGGGCGGCTGTCTGCCGCCGAGGAATAGGAGAGGACTGCCCCCCCTAGCCCAATAGTCGGGCAGGTTATGAATTGTCAGGAGGAGCTTAGGGTTGTCAGTATTTGCAGGTTATGAATTGTGTTTTGTGTTGTGTATTTTTAGAGTACTTTCAGATGTGGATGTCTTTTGAATTTCAGATTTGCAGTATTGAGCATATGAAGTATTTTATGAATTCTAGAGATCTATTTTTAGCACTTAAAAAAATGTAGTTTCATAGGAGTATAAAAGTGCAGACAATGTGATTCTCAGAGAAGCAACAACAAGTTTCAGTTTCAGATAAGATACTGCAAGTTCAGTTTCAGATAAGAAACTGCAACTTTCTGAGGCAGAGCATTTATATTAACACGGCCTTTTCAAACAGGGATAAGATCATGTTGGAAGTTTTATTCATGGTCGAAAATGGAACTACCAGCCAGTTAACATCATGCTGATCAACATTCATGCATAGCACATCTTCATATGATGCATAGTCAAAAAGATATGCTATTTTCCAAATGCCCGCACAATGTCGAGTGCGCGAAAAACAGAGAAAATGAGGGACCAAGTTGTGCAAGTGTTGGATGTGGTGTGCGTGGATGACAATGGGGACCCACATGTCAATAATGGTAGAGGCAAAAAAATTGGAGATATTTTCCCTGCATCATGTGGAATCGAACCCGGGCGGAACATATGTTGGGTAGTGTCACTTGGCCACTGGGCTAGTTCAGTACTTTCGTTACAAATAAGGCACTGCCTCAGGTGGTCCGATCTCCTCCTGCGCCCTTGTGCGCTCACCGCGGCACCGCTGTCTGCCGTTTTGAACATGCTGAACAAATGAGAGGAATTTGGAGAGGACTGTACGTGGAGAGGCGGACAGTCGGGACCCACCAGGTCTATGGCCGTACACAAGCAAGTGCCTCATTGAAAAATACTTCCTTCTAATGTTGTACTGACGTTGGGGCCCACGGGTTTGTCAGCATAGTTACATTTTTTTAGGTGCTTCAACGTAGTTACTAAAGGAGATGAATTCACAACGAAGCCGGGGAGCTGGCAGGTATCATTTATTATCATTGGGGCAGCAAGTATCAGCTGGGTTGTGGGCTGCCCCGTCTAGGCTTTCTTTTTTAACATGCGCAGCCCATGACATGCCGGTTCATATTTTCTTGAGGGCCGTCATGTATCGACCGGCCTATGGACCTCCCATCCGAGGTTTTATTTTTCCTGAAACATCGGCAGCCCAATTTATGTCTCCCGTCTAAACGCAGAGGTCTATTCGATTTTTTTATACAAGAATAGGAACGCCTGGTCAAATTTATGTCTCCCTTCTAACTATATTATATATATTTAAATTATTTTATATGTTATTATATATTATTGTTATTGTAATCATATTTTTAACATATACTTTCATATGTAAGAAAACAATATCCCACATCTTATTAACTTATAAAAATAATTTCTTAACAATAAAATCCTGGATTTTATTGGCAGCGAAAATCCTGGTGAATGTGTACAAAAGCTTGGTAAGATTTAAGGACCATTGTAATAATAAATCACTAATTATTTAAATATATTTATAACAAAATGCTCAGCCCCTGTTTATTTTTTGATAACATTGCTACGCCCAACCCAACATTATAATTAGAATCAGCCCAGCAAAATCGTGTATTTCGAGAAAGTGCAAATGGACTGTAATTTTTGAGGAAAAAAATAAATGGGCCGCATGGACGCTACATTATTTGTTCACCCAGCCCAGCAAATGGACTGTAATTCTAAAAGAAAAAAAGATCAAATTAGCTGTAAATGCTGAAAAAATGGGTTGAATAAGTGCCAGAGTTTTGGAGGCTGAAATATGGGCCAATAGGTCGAAGCCAACGCAAGTCATTGTCAACTTAGTCAACAAATGATTCTGACATCGATAGCCATTGGATATACATCCAACGACCGACATCCATCTTCAATCTCTCGTCTTCTTCCTGCAGCGCCGCCGGGACCACCTGCTCCCGCCTCCTACTGTTAGCGGCTCTGCTTAGCACCCTTCGCTATGAAGCGCTACCCCACCCCTGGCCAGGCCATCCCTCCACACCTCCTGTTCTTCTCCATCGCCTGTCGAACCACACCGCACTAGAGCCAGTTAACCCTCATACACCTCTCCGTCTGCGAATCCACTACCGCGTCTTCCCATCTCCGACTTGTTGCTGTCCGGGGCCTCGCCGTCGTCCACCACCTTGGATGCGCTCGGCGCGGAGTGGTCAACGAACGACATCCATCGGATGTGGACTGTACATGGGGAGCCTGACAGCTGGGTCCATGGCCGCACGCAAGGAAATGCCTCCTTATTACGCGCAAAATAATGATTCCTTCACCTGATAGCTTGGACCCACCGGAAGGGCCTCTGTATTTTGTGAAAAAACGTTCCCCCCGCTGACAGGTCGGACCCACCAGCTATATCTTCGCACACAAGGAAGTGCCTCCTTATTACATAGAAAAAAAGAATACTCCCCCTGCTAGCTGGGACCCACCATAGTGGGAGGCTGACTTGTGGGCCTACTAAGTTGACGCGGATGGAGGGCTTTGTCAACTTAGTCAATATGAATGATTCTAACTCCATTGACCGTACGTTGTCCATCCAACGGCCGTAGTGCTTCTTCAACCTCTGGTCTTCTTGCTCCAGCCACCCAAAGCAGCGCCGGTCGTGCCACCTGCTCCTGCCTCTCGTGGCCGGCTGTGCTGCCGCGGAGGCCTCACCGCCCCCTACTACTCCCATCGCTGGCCAATCCCTACGGCGACGGCAGCCTCACACCGCAGCCGAACCAGTGAACCCTCGTACTCCTCTCCGCGTGGGCATCCACTGCCGCGTCTTCCCCAGCTCCGCGTCGTCCCCTTCCTAGGCCTCGCCGTTGTCCACCGCCTTGGTGTTGTCGGCGTGGCGTGGTCAATGTGGTCAATGAACGACTTCCAGCGGAAGAGTACAGTACGTGGAGAGGCTGACTGTTGGGTCCATGGCCGCAGCAAGGAAGTGCCTCCTTATTACGCGGAAAATAACGATTCCTCCACCTGACAGCAGGGACCCACTGGACGGGCCACCGTATTTCGTGAAAAATTTGATTCGCCCCCTGACAGCTAGGACCCACTAGTTATATCTTCGCACGCAAGGAAGTGCGTCCATATTACAGAAAAAATGATTCGCCCCTTGACTGCTGGGACTCACTAGCTACATCTTCGCACGCAAGGAAGTGCCTAACAGTCAGGACCCACCTGGTCGAAGCGTACGTAGCGTTGTCATTCTGGTCGCGAACGTGTACGTACATGCGATCGGTCTGTCTGCAGGCTGCAGCGATGAACCGTGGCCGTGTAAGGAAGGGCACCTGTAGTAGTATAGGCGCGCACGTGTCGTAGTAGAGGCACGCACATAGCATGTACACATACATACAGCCAGGGTGCAAGAAAGAAAATACGGCCACGTACGTACATACGGGCAGGGTCTCGAACGCTTACTAGCGCATACGTACGACCAGGGCTCGTGCACATGGCTCGGTCAGAACGGAGAAACTGCTTCGTCGTCGTGTTCATGGGGAGGCAACATAATGCGTCGTGTTCATTGGGAGGCAACGGAATACGTCGTGTTCATCGGGAGCCAACCGGCTTGGACGGAACAACCGATGAAAATGAGGCCTAGCGTGTCGCAGAACGGAGGAAACGGCCTTGTGTTCGACCGGTCACGGTCAAAACGGGATCCTGTTCATCAGGAGGGGTCTGGCGTACCTCAAAAAGGAGGAAACGGACTTTTATTGGACCTCCTATGGTCCAAACGGTGTCCTGTTGATCGGGAGAGGTGTGGCGTACCGCAAAACGGAGGAAACAGACTTGTGTTGGAGCACTACGGTCGAAACGGGGGTCCTGTTCATTTGGAGGGGTGTTGCGTACCGCAAAACGGGACTCCACGGGATATTGTTCATCTCCACCGTGGACCTCCTCCAGCCTCCAGGGGCTACTGTTTATCCACCGTTGACCTCCTCCAGCCTCCACCTGCGACTGTTCATCCACGGGCTCCTGTGCATCCAGCCTCGACCGCTCCTCGACCGGCTATTGTTCAACTAGCCCTCTCCACGGGGTCCTATTCAACCACCCCTCCACGGGCTACAGTTCATCCAACCCTCCACCGGCTACTGTTCAACCAGCCCTACACGGGGTCCTATTCATCCAGCCCTCCACTGGGTCCTGTTCATCCAGCCCTCCATGGGGTCCTATTCATCCACCCCTCCACGGGGTCCTGTTCATCCACCCCCAACCGGCTCGATAGGTGTCCTGTTCATCCAGCGGCAATGGCCTCTACTACCATGGGGTCCTGTTCATCCACCCCACCATCGGGAACTGTTCATCCAACCCCCCAACAGCGCTCACTATTCATCAAGAGGCAGCAGGTTCGATCGGCTTCAGTTAGCTGTAACGCCCCGAGATCGATGCGCCAGGTGTCTTCCAGTTATTCATCATAATTGCCATGTCATCCGCTTGCGTGTTGCACTTTACCATGTCATCATGTGCATTTCATCTGCATATTTTTCAAAACTTGCATCCGGTCATTCCCTCCGTTGTCCGTTTCGGCATCCGACACTCTCACTCGCACCTATTGCACCTCTCAGATCTTGTTTCGTGAGCGGGAGAAAAACATTCTCGGAATGGGCCGAGATTTGTCGAGTGGCCTTGGTATATCACCAGTAGACCGCCTGTCAAATTTCGTTCCATTTGGAGGTCGTTTGATGCCCCAACGGTTAACCGCGTTAACCAAAACCCTCCTTCTCTATGCAGCCTAGCACCCCTCCACAAGAGCCCACTAGCCCATCTAAACCCCCTCCATGCTCTCTGTCGTTGGATCACTATCATGTGGGCGAAAACCGCACCTCAATAGCCCTCTCCTAGCTCCCAGAATCTATAAATAGGCCCTCTCCCCCGAAATTCCGGATCAAACCCTAGCCTCCCTCTTCCTCGCACTGCCGGACACGTCCACCCCCGCCGCCGGACATGTCCAGCCGCCGCATCCTGGCCAATCCCATAGCGCCACGTGGCCCCCGCCACCCTCCTCCATCGCGCCCCACCGCCGGACCGCGGGGCCCGAGTCAGGCCTGCCCGCGACCGAAGCTCCCCGCCGCGTGCCTCCCGCACCTGAGCCCTCGCGCCACCGCCGGACATCGCCGCTACCGCCGAGCCACCGCACGCCGCCTCCCGCCTCTAGCGCCACCTCGCCGCAGCTCGACGCGCCGCCGCCGCTCGTTGTCGCGCCGCCTGGCCGCCGCCTCCACCGCGCTGCCCCGCCGTCGCATCCGCCGCCTCGCGACGCCGGCGACCTCCTCCAGCCGGATCCGCTCCTCCGGCGCCGTCCCCGGCCACCTCCGCGTGTCCCCGCCGGCAGCGAACCTCGCCAGAGTCCGCTCCGCACCGAATCTGGGCGGGTGGATGAGATCCACCCGTCCCCCGATCCAAACGCCGCGCCCTCGTCCCGCTTCGCTCCGTCTCGGGATCTCCCCGCCCAATTTTTCGTGGGGTATAATTTCTCCAAGTCTCTGAGATTTTCATTTCATGTGTGCATCTTCATCATATCATAACTATGTGCATGTTGTTTCGATTTGGGTGTATGATATATCAAAATGTTCATATCAGAGTGCTCGACATGATAGTATCATTTGCATGCATGTTACTACTCATATTTATGCCTTAATCATCAATGCAGAAGTGCTAAATGATATAAACTTCTGAAACTGCTGTAACTTTCCTAATTGTCTTTTTCATAGCATTTTGTGTGTTTACCTTTTGAGTATCATGTCAACATGTTTTAGAAGCATATTCATGCCATATTTATAGTGGTGCAATCCATGTATTTTTATGTTCCTTGTGGTGAGCGCATCAAGCTTGCAAAATAGGGTACATGTTGTTGCTGATTTCTGTGACTTGATGATTTCTGCCAAGTCTGTGAACCTGTTATCCTTTGCATACTTGCCATGAAGTTTTGAGCATTTCCTAGTGGTTTCTCGCAGTAGCTTCGTGTTCATGTTTTGTAGTGCTTTACATGTACATGCTTGCCATGCCCTTTGATGCCTCATATATGTCTTGTAGCATATGTTTTCATTGCCATGAACATGCCTAAATGATGTTCCAGTTTTCTGTTAACTTCATGATGCCATGTTGTGAGCTTGTTATTAATTAGTCTATGCCTATTTTGGAGATGCTCCAATTACATGAGTTGAAATATATCATATCTATTACATGACCATGTCTTTTGAATTATTATGAAAGTAGCCATGCTTGCTGTTATGTCCCTCCAAAGTCAGCATCATAATGGTATTGTTTTGCATTCCCAGATTTCCTCCATGTTTGAGTATGTTTTTAACTTGCAATCTTGTCTTGATGAATGCCATTGATCGAGAGGTTATATGGAGATGCTTAGTAATCATGTTTTGCCATGTTTAACCTGTACTTTAATGCCATGCTTTTGTTTGCTATGATCTTGCATTGTATCATCATTGTTTCGTGCCTCCAACAAGTCATAATCTGTGTTACTAAGTTGTATTTTGCTTTGGTAATAATGGATTAATGTTGATGCATATGAACCTGAACCTTAATGGTATTTGAAGCATGTTATCTGTACTTGAAGTGCATGTCATGTTTATGCCCATATGTTTCCTGTAGCATGTTGTTTCCTTGATTGCAAAGTGCTTAGTTGCTGTTTTGGGCAGTTCATGTTTGAAACTTGGATTGAGTTTATGTGTTGAACCGTTGCTCCGTTTTGAGCGTGATCTATATGAGACATGCTTGGTTTTGTGTGTAGTTTCATCATGCCATGTTGCATCCATGTTTTGGAGTGTTTGTGATGTTGTTTTGCTTGCATTTACATCAATGCCATGTTTAACTTGTTTTGCTCATATCTTCTAGGCCGTAGCTCCGAAGTAAATGAACTTTATAATTAACTTGACTAGAAAACCGTGTAGATCATCTTGGTGCACTTAAACTTGCTGTTTAACAACTTTAACTTAATGTTTTGTTCATATCAGTACCAATTTCGAAATTTGCACATGGGGACTTTCCGAAATTGTTATATGTTGTTTCCGGCCTCATTTAAACTTGTTTTGATGTGTCGTTCTTGTATGCATCATCTCTTGCCATGAGTAGCATCATCTAGCCTTGTCATGCATCATACTTAGTTGAGCACCATGTCATGTTTATGTGTTGTGTGTTTACCATGTTGTTTTCTTCTTTCCGGTTGTGCTCGTTCGTTGCGATTGTGAGGATTCGTTCGACTATGCCCATTCGTCTTCTTCATGGACTCGGTCTTCTTCCAAGCGGGATTTCAGGCAAGATGACCGTCAGCTTGGATCTCACTACTATCTTTGCTATGCTAGTTGTCTCGATGTTATCGCTATGTCGCGCTACCTACCACTTGTTCATCAAGCCTCCCAAATTGCCATGATAGCCTCTAACTGATGAGAACATCAATACCATTGTTACACCCACAGCCCCAACTACATATACTGGACCAATTACTAGAGCTCACGCACGCCAATTAAATTATCAGGTACTTCCGTTTCTTGGTAACGATTCTAATGTTCATGAGAATATGATGCTGCCTAAATTGGATACATTTGTTTTGCTTACAAATGAAGGGCTTGGCACGAATAAGAGGGGTGAACACTGGAGCAAGACCAAGTATGGAGATGATGGCATGCGCCAGGGGAACAAGAACGGAGTTACAAGTGATGAATTCAGGACTTTGAAGCCACCATAATGAGTGCATGAAGCCTTGGACGAAATATGCAAGATGCCACTTCATAAATTTCGTCCAGAGGCTATTCTAGGTGCTGCGTCACCTTATTATTGGGCCAGGCCCATGTAATTTCGAAATACTTGAGTATAGGCTGTTTTTAGAGTCCATATGCGTGGGGAAACAAGAGATAGGGTTGGTTTCGGACCCTTGCCCCAGGGGCCACGAAATTCCCCTCCTCTTCCTCCATATATACAGCCCTTAGGGCACCGTTTAGACCTTGGGTTTTGTTTAGATTAAAGTTCGCCATAGCTGCAACTTCGCGTACTTCGTTTGTGTTCAACGACCAGACAAAGGCGTCACAGAACCCCACCTTTGATCAATAAAGTTGTCCTCTTATATTCGCAATACTCAGATTGCAATCTTAGATTCTTGCTTGTTCTTCGTTTGCCTATACCTTCGTGGTCAGGTTGATCGTGCTTCGGCGTGGTCAATAACCTCTCGGAGGTGGTTTAGCGATTGCTAAGGCGCGACGTCCTCGCACGTTCGTAGTCAGATCGTCAAAGTCAACTTCCTCCAAAACGATAGCCACCATCTCATCGAAAGATGGGACACCGTTGCCTCTATCAAGTGGTATCAGATTTCCAGGTTGCTCGGTGAGATTTTACAGTTTTTCGTAGTTTAGATCGAGTCTGTTCTTCATACCTATAGTCCACGAAACAGCCAATTTTTTATTAGGGTTAGTTCATCCTATCCGAACCAATCTGAGCCTTTGCATAATCTTTTCTGTTTTTGCTTTGTTGAATTTGCAGTTGCATCGTCGTGCCAAGTTGCTGGTCTTAGCGTCTAGTCCGTTGGAGTTTCGAGTTCTGTTCACAGGTTGTCACGTCGCCGCTGCCATATATCACCACCGCATCATCATCATCGATGCTACCATATACCACCACCGCACCAACTTCATCGCTGCTGCCATATACCACCACCACATATTCACCGCCAATCCGAGTCCATATACGCCACCAAATAACGGTTGCCATCACGCCAATCCGAGTCCACCTGCAACATATATCCGCCACTAGTCTGAGTTCCACCAGATTCATCTCCACCACCAGTCCGAGATTCCACCAGATTCATCTCCGCCACTAGTCCTAATCCGAGTCTAGTAATTGCTGCTTTGTTTTCGATTTCTAGATCACGCGATACTCCGAGTCGTGACAGAGTAGGACTCCCCAACTTCCAAGCCATCCGCAGAAGAAAAATAGTTCCAGTTTAAAAAAACGAAGTCTGGAAAATTCTGGCTAGGCAGTTTTTAGGACATTTGTAGACTTTTTCAAAAAAAATTGTTGGAGAGCAAAAAAAAGTGAAAAAGGAAAAAAAATCGGAGTGTGCTCCTCCCTTGTTTACGTGCAGCGCCGTGATTTTGTTCGTGTTCTAGGCTCGCGTCTCTAGTACGGTCTAGCCTAGGACCAGCACAGTACCGTCGTTGAGCGTTTATTCAACTTTGCATATCTTAATTGATTATTGCTGACCCTTTTTGCTACCATATTATAAGCCTTCCCAGCTCCACATACATCTACGTCATGCGTTTGACTCTCCCTCGCAATCACTCTATCCAAGCTTTGAGAGTTTTGACTACAACGGTTGCTGGTCACCACCTGCTGCTTGGTAAGAACTGGTAAGAATTTGAGATTTGCTTGACGGATTTGTGACACCCACCACCACCACCACTTGTTAGTAGTCTGTAGGATCATATTCTTGTGTGTTTCTATTGTTGCTAACCATGCCAGGATCACAAGCCGACGAGATTGACTGGGAGAATTTAACGAACAAGGAGCTTCATGATAAGTTTCAGCAAATGATGACTGAACAGGTGCAAGATGTGCTAAACAATTTTGAAGAGGCCATGGAGAAGATCACTGGCCTTGAGAAGACGTTCGAAACAAAGCTCGATAACAGATTTAATGAACTTCTTGCGCGTCTTCCACCACCGGCTGCACTTGCCACACCTCTGCAACAACAACAACAATAACAACGACTACCTCCACGTCGCGAAATAGCCCTCCGCCGAGCGAGCCGTGTCCTTCTTCAGCCTGGCCAAACTGTTGGTGCTGCTGTTGATACTTTTGTGCCTCCTACAGCTGATGCAGAGGATGATTATGCGGGAGATTACGAGGATGAGGTTGATCAAAATCAGAACTACGTGCAACCACCAGCACCACAACCACCAGGTCGTCCACATGCAAATAATGGCAATGGTAGGGCTCCCCCTTAGGTACGAGATCATGACCATCTTCCTAAACTGAAATTGAATATTCCACCATTTGAGGGTAGAAATGTTCCTGATATATATATCTTACATGGGAGGTAGAAACTGAACAATGATTTACATGTTTACAATATCCTGAGGAGAGACGTGTTCTTGCTGCTGTTTGTGCTTTCACTAGCTTTGCATGTGTTTGGTGGTCTGAACATTGTAGATTATATCCTATTCCAGCTACTTGGGCTGCTTTGAAAACTGCTATGCGTACTCGTTGAGTTCCACCATATTATCAACGTGAATTAATTAAAAAATTGCAGCGTTTAAGACAAGGAAAAAAATATGTAGAAGAATATTATCAGGAATTACAAACTGGCATGATTAGATGTGGTATTGTTGAGGAGAATGAAGCTATGCTTGCACGTTTTATGGGTGGATTAAATAGAGAGATTCAGACCATTCTAGAGTATAAGGAGTATAATAATATCACTCGTTTATTCCATCTAGCTTGTAAAGCTGAACGTCAAGTGCAGGATCGACAGGCATTGGCACGAACTAACTTTTCTGCAGGTCGACCTTCATCATGGACACCACGTGCATCCTCTACTTCCACTGTACCATCACCTCCATCTGGTGCCACCTCCAGCCGTGATACAAGAAAGCAGGCACAACCACCGCTCTCTGCCAAGAGCACACCTGCCGGGCCTGCGTAGAGCTCTTCTTCTTCCATGGCGTCAACAGGGCACACGAGTGATATTATTTGTCTTTGTTGTAAGGGAAGAGGACATTTTGCGAGAGAATGCAAATCTCAGCGTGTGATGATTGCTACTGAGGATGGTGGGTATGAGTCCGCTAGTGACTATGATGATGAGACTTTGGCTCTTATTAAACATGAAGAACACGGTGGACATGATTCTGATCATGAGACGCAATACATGGCTGCTGAAGATGCTGACAAGTATGAATGTTTAGTTGCTCAACGTGTTTTGAGTGTGCAGGTTACACAAGCTGAGCAAAATCAGAGGCATAATTTGTTCCATACAAAGGGAGTCGTGAAGGAACGTTCTATTCGCGTCATCATAGATGGAGGGAGTGATACGTCCATTTTGCATCATGCTTTTATATCGATATTTATTGCATTATGGGCTGTTAGCACACATTTTGTCACAATACTTATGCCTATTCTCTCTTATTTTACAAGGTTTACATAAGGAGCGAGAATGCCGGCAGCTGGAATTCTGGGCTGGAAATGGAGAAAATATTAGAGACCTATTCTGCACAACTCCAAAAGTCCTGAAACTCCACGAAAGTTGTTTTTGGAAATAATAAAAAATACTGAGCGAAAGAAATACCAGAGGGGGCCCACACCCTGTCCACGAGGGTGGGGGGCGCGCCCTACCCCCCTAGGCGCACCCCCTGCCTCATGGGCCCCCCTGTTGGCCCTCCGATGCCCATCTTCTGCTATATGAAGTCTTTCGTCTGAGAAAAATCACAAGCAAGCTTTTAGGACGAGACTCCGCTGCCACGAGGCGGAACCTTGGCGGAACCAATTTAGGGCTCCGGCGGAGTTGTTCTGCCGGGGACACTTCCCTCCGAGAGGGGGAAATCATCGCCATCGTCATCACCAACACTCCTCTCATCGGGAGAGGGCCAATCTCCATCAACATCTTCACCAGCACCATCTCCTCTCAAACCCTAGTTCATCTCTTGTATCCAATTCTTGTCTCTAAGTCTGGGATTGGTACCTGTAGGTTGCTAGTAGTGTTGATTACTCCTTGTAGTTGATGCTAGCTGGTTTATTTGGTGGAAGATCATATGTTCAGATCCTATATGCATATTAATACTCCTCTGATTATGAACATGAATATGCTTTGTGAGTAGCTACATTTGTTCCTGAGGACATGGGAGAAGTCTTGCTATTATTAGTCATGTGAATTTGGTATTCGTTCGATATTTTGATGAGATGTATGTTGTCTTTCCTCTAGTGGTGTTATGGGAACGTCGACTACATGACACTTCACCATTATTTGGGCCTAGAGGAAGGCATTGGGAAGTAATAAGTAGATGATGGGTTGGTAGAGTGATAGAAGCTTAAACCCTAGTTTATGCGTTGCTTCGTAAGGGGCTGATTTGGATCCATATGTTTCATGCTATGGTTAGGTTTACCTTAATACTTCTTTTGTAGTTGCGGATGCTTGCAATAGAAGTTAATCATAAGTGGGATGCTTGTCCAAGTAAGGACAGCACCCAAGCACCGGTCCACCCACATATCAAATTATCAAAGTACCGAACGCGAATCATATGAACGTGATGAAAACTAGCTTGACGATAATTCCCATGTGTCCTCGGGAGCGCTTTTCTCCATATAAGAAATTGTCCAGGCTTGTCCTTTGCTACAAAAAGGATTGGGCCACCTTGCTGCACTTTATTTACTTTTGTTACTTGTTGCTCGTTACAAATTATCTTATC
This sequence comes from Triticum aestivum, assembly GCF_018294505.1. NCBI lineage: Eukaryota > Viridiplantae > Streptophyta > Magnoliopsida > Poales > Poaceae > Triticum > Triticum aestivum. Next base: position 237,080,895 of record NC_057799.1, read on the forward strand.
ACAAAACTATCTGTTACCTATAATTTCAGTGCTTGCAGAGGATACCTTGCTGAAAATCGCTTATCATTTCCTTCTGCTCCTCGTTGGGTTCGACACTCTTACTTATCGAAAGGACTACGATAGATCCCCTGTACTTGTAGGTCATCAGGGGAGCTGCAACAACTTGGCTAGCATGGAGATGGTGGAGAAGCTATCTCTCACCACAAGACCACATCCACATCCTTGCTACATCCAATGGTTCAACAACATCGGCAAGGTTAAGCTAACACGTACTGTTCGTGTGCATTTTAGTATCTCTACATATGCTGATTGTGATGTGTTACCTATGCAAGCATGTTCCTTATTACTTGGTATACCATGGCAATTTGATAAAAATTCTTAGCCACTTTTGGAGATGTTTATGGGCTAAGTTGGGGGACTAAACTGCTTTTTAGTACTACTTGTCACCCCCAAACTAATGGTTAAACTGAAGTAGTCAATAGAACATTGTCTACTATGCTTAGGGCTGTTTTGATGAATAATAAGAAAATGTGGGAAGAATGCTTGCCTCATATTGAATTTGCTTATTCGTTGCATTCTACTACTAAGATGTGCCCTTTTGAAATTGTGTATGGTTTCCTACCTCATGCACCCATTGATTTGCTGCCTCTTCCATCTTCGGAGAATGTTAATTTTGATGCTAAACAATGTGCTGAATTGATCTTAAAAATGCATGAGTTAACTAAGGAAAACATTGAGCGTATGAATGCTAAATATAAACTTACTGGAGATAAGGGTAGAAAACATGTTGTCTTTGCACCTGGAGATCTTGTTTGGTTACATTTGCGTAAGGATAGGTTTCCTAATTTGCGCAAATCAAAGCTAATGCCACGTGCTGATGGTCCTTTTAAGGTGTTAGAGAAAATAAGTGATAATGCATATAAACTTGAGCTGCCTGCAGATTTTGGGGTTAGTCCCACTTTTAACATTGCAGATTTGAAGACTTATTTGGATGAGGAAGATGAGCTTCTGTCGAGGACGACTTCATTTCAAAAAGGGGAGGATGATGAGGACATAAATACCATTGTTACACCCACATCCCCTACTACTACATATACTGGACCAATTACTAGAGCTCGCGCACGCCAATTAAATTATCAGGTACTTTCGTTTCTTGGTACTGATTCTAATGTTCATGAGAATATGATGCTGCCTAAATTGGATACATTTGTTTTGCTCACAAATGGAGGTCTTGGCATGGATAAGAGGGATGAACACTGGAGCAAGACCAAGCATGGGGATGATGGCATGTGCAAGGGGAACAAGAACAGAGTTACAAGTGATCATTTCAGGACTTTGAAGCCACCATAATGAGTGCGTGAAGCCTTGGATGAAATATACAAGATGCCACTTCATAAATTTCGTCTAGAGGCCATTATAGGTGCTGCGTCAGCTTATTATTGGGCCAGGCCCATGTAATTTCAGAATACTGGAGTATAGGATGTTTTTAGAGTCCGTATGTGTGGGGAAACAATAGATAGGGTTGGTTTCGGCCCCCTCCCCCAGGGTCCACGAAATTCCCATCCTCTTCCTCCATATATACAGCCCTTAGGGCACCGTTTAGACTTTGGGTTTTGTTTAGATTAAAGTTTGCCATAGCTGCAACTTCGTGTACTTCGTTTGTGTTCAACGACCAGACAAAGGCGTCACAGAACCCCACCTTTGATCAATAAAGCTTTCCTCTTATATTCGCAATACTCAGATTGCAATCTTAGATTCTTGCTTGTTCTTTGTTTGGCTATAGGAAACAGACCTTCGTGGTCAGGTTGATCGTGCTCCGGCATGGTCAATAACCTCTCGGAGTTGGTTTAGCGATTGCTAAGGCGCGACGTCCTCGCACGTTCGTAGTCGGATTGTCAAAGTCGACTTCCTCCAAAATGATAGCCACCATCTCATTGAAAGACGGGACACCTTTGCCTCTATCACTAACCTTTTCACCCTTCCTAGCAAACCGTTGTTTGGCTAAGTTACCGCTTTCCTCAGCCCCTCTTATAGCATTGCTAGTTGCAGGTGTTGTTGCAGGTTGTTCCATGTTGGGACATGGATATCATGGATATCATGGGATATCACAATATGGCTTATTTAATTAATGCATCTATATACTTGGTAAAGGATGGAAGGCTCGGCCTTATGCCTGGTGTTTTGTTCCACACTTGCCGCCCTAGTTTCCATCATACCGGTGTTATGTTCCTTGATTTTGCGTCCCTAACACGGCGTGGGTTTATGGGTCCCTCTTGACAGTTTGCTTTGAATAAAACTCTTCCAGCAAGGCCCAACATTGGTTTTAACATTTGCCATAATAATACTTGAACTAAATAATTAATTGGCATAGGGCGTCATGAACCCAAGGATTCTTTCTACATAGCAGGGGGGCCAACGTTGATGGTGTTGGTCCCAAACTAGAGCACCGTGCGGGACCGCCCCTTGGCAACTTGGGGTATCTTTGGTAACTGTATGCTTAGCTCATCCATCGTGGCCTGAGACGAGATACGCGCGGCAGTCGGCGTTCTGGGAACAGGGGTCCCCAGACTTGCCTGCCTGCGGCCCATGGCGTGGCTCCACAAGCGGGCCTGTACGACCCATCTTCACCAACAAGCACTCAAGACCCTCGCGAGGGGCCAAGCCTCGTGAGGCGGACGACACAAGACCTCTCGGGAGCGGCCTCACTAAGCTGGCTCGCGAGGGGCGGAGATATCAAGGCGAGGCAAACCTCGCGAGGTTCTCATGACGTGAGCCATGACGATCGAGACCAGGCGGGCGTCAGGCGGGCGCCAGCGCGCACAGTGTCCTTGCTTCCTCTTTGGTGCTAAGGAGGCAAGCGCAGGCGAGGAGTACCGAGGCGTCAAGCAAAGGTTTCCATATCGGTGCAACGAGACCAATACCAGCATGACGGCAAGACGGAGGTCACCGTGGAGCCCAAGACGGCGTCACCACCAGAGCCTTTGGCAGGCGAAGACTACTTTTGTCAGGATAAGATGTACTAGCTGTCCCCTTTCAAATTGGCCGTTGTTGGCTCCCTTCCCTCTCAATATTTGGGAAGAGGACCAGGGCCTCTATAAATAGGACCAGCCACCACAGTAGAGGGCATCGGATCCTCACCTACCAGAACTCATCTCGAGCGATCCTCACACCCACCATGCATAAGAACACCTCACCTCAGGAGGCTGTTCTTCCCCTTGTATTGTTCATCCCCAGCCCACGAGGCAATCCACCACCACCACACTGGAGTAGGGTATTACACCACAATGGTGGCCCAAACCAGTATAAATCTTGTGTCTCTTGTTCTGAGAGTTCGTCGTGCTTAGCATAGAGATCGTGAAGCGTGTGAGGGCGTGATCGTGAAGCGTGTGAAGACCTGAACAGATACCTAACCAGCCCTCCAGTGATGGTAGCGCCTCGACCCCTCGAGCCCTTGGTGCTCTACCTGTATGCCACACCCCACTCTGCCAGTGCAGCGCTGGTAGCCCTCAGAGAAGAGTGCCAGGGCAAGGGCCCGTCAAGTGGAACCACAGGACCGGACGGAGAGGCACGGCACCAAGGCGAAGCTCATGAAGCAGCGACTGCTTCGGTAGATCACCAAGCCCCTGGAGCTGAAGACCCCGAAGAGACACCTCAACCCCCGGAAGCTGAGGGGTCTGTCAACTCTCCCGCCCACGTCAAGCACCCGGTGTATTTCGTCAGCACAGTGCTGCGGGATGCGATGGCACGATACCCCATGCCTCAAAAGATCCTACTCGTGCTCCTGGTGGCCTCGCGCAAGCTGTGCCACTACTTCCAAGGTCATCCCATCAAGGTCGTCTCGGCTTACCCACTGGAAATAGTGCTCAGGAGCCCTAATGCTGCCGGGCGAGTCGCTGAATGGAACATCGAGCTGCAAGCATTTGACTTGGAGTTCAGCACAACCAGGGTCATCAAGGGGGCTGCGCTCGCAGAATTTGTGGCGGATTGGACCGATGCCCCAGAGCTAGAAGTAGGCGAGGATCAATCCCTGGCTCCAGGAAGCGAAGCGCCGGACGGCTGGGTCATGTACTTCGATGGTGCATTCTCACGCCAGGGCGCGGGGGCTGGAGCAGTGCTCATCTCACCCACCCAGGACAAGCTTTACTACGCCGTGCAGCTCTGCTTCCAGCAGGGCAAGAAGGTCTCTAATAACATAGCAGAGTACGAGGGCCTCATAGCTGGCCTCAGGGCTGCGGTGGCCCTGGGGGTGAGGCGTCTCACCATCAAGGGCGACTCGCAGCTCCTCGTCAACTTCTCGAACAAGGTATATGAGCCAAAGGACGAGCATATGGAGGCATACCTCACGGAGGTGCGCAAGATGGAGAAGCAGTTCTCGGGTCTGGAATTACAGCATGTGCCCCGTGGCACCAACAAGGAAGCCGACGACATCGCCAGAAGAGCATCCAAGCGGCTACCTCAAGAGCCTGGCGTCTTTGAGGAGCGGCTCTTCAAGCCGTCAGCAACGCCGCCGCTCTCAAGAACAGTGCCGCCTCGTGAGGAGCTCCCTCAACCACCTACCTCAGGAGCCCCGGCCTGCGGCCCGACCTCGGCAGCGCGGTTGCTCTTGGCGCTCGAACCTCAGGAGGGGTGCTGGATCAAGGAATTCAAGGAATACCTGACGCAAGGGACGCTGCCGGAAGAGGAGGAGGACATGGAGCGTGTGGCCCGACAAGCCACGGCGTACTGCATCCGGGATGGTGAGTTATACAGGAAGCGGCCAAATGACGTTTCCCTACGTTGCATCTCCAGGGAGCAAGGAAAAGACCTGCTGACCGACATACACGGTGGGGACTGCGGGCACCACTCGTCGTCACGGACCCTCGTCGGCAAGGTGTTTCGCAGTGGATTCTACTAGCCCACGGCAGTCAACGAAGCGACTGAGTTGGTAAGGTCCTGCGAGGCCTGCCAATTCCACGCCAAGCAGATTCATCAGTCAGCTTTGGGCCTCCAGACCATCCCACTCTCATGGCCGTTTGGGGTCTGGGGGCTGGATATCTTGGGCCCGTTCCCTCGAGCGCCTGGGGGCTACCGCTACATCTACGTTGCCATCGACAAGTTCACCAAGTGGGCGGAGGTAGAAGCCGTCCGCACCTTCCCAGCTGGCTCCGCGGTCAAGTTTATCAAGGGTCTCGTGAGCCGTTTCGGGGTCCCCAACCACATCATCTTCGATAACGGCTCGCAGTTCACTAGTAATCTCTTCAAGACATATTGTGCTAACCTTGGAACGCAGATCTGCTACGCTTCGGTGGCGCACCCCAGGAGCAATGGTCAGGCCGAACGCGCCAACGCAGAGGTCCTAAGGGGCCTCAAGACCAGGACCTTCAAGAAGAAGCTCGAGGCCTGCGGCAGGGACTGGCACGACAAGCTCCAGTCCGTGTTTTGGTCCATCCGCACCACCGCCATCAAGCCAACGGGTGAGACCCCATTCTTCCTCGTCTACGGAGCAGAAGTGGTTCTCCCTCACGAGCTCAAACATCGCTCCGCGCATGTCCTGGAGTTCGATGAGGCGCAGCAGGACGCAATGCGGGGGATGGACCTCGTGATGGGGGACGAACGCCACCGTGAAGCCGCGCTACGAGCAGCAAGGTATCAGCAGGTGCTGCTGCGATACCACTGCTACAACATCCGCTCCAGGACGCTCGAGGTGGGTGAGCTCGTCCTAAGGCGGGTGCTCTCCAGGGAAGGGCTGCATAAGCTCTCACCCATGTGGGAGGGCCTGTTTAGGGTCGCCCGCGTCTCGAGGCCTGGCGCCGCGCGCCTGGAGACGCAGGACGGGGTACCCATCCAGAATGCCTGGAACATCGAGCACCTCCGGAAGTTCTAGTCATGAAGAAAGGCCCAGCGCATGTGAAGAAGGCCCAGTGCCTGTGAAGGTCTCCGCTGGTGACACTCTCACGTAATAATGAGTGGGGTTGTACACGCCCCGGAGTCTCAGGAGTGCCACCCTCGGGCCTCGGGGGCTCCCTCCCACGCCCTAGTGGCAGCACTTAGCTCCGCGCTGGTGAGAAGACTTGAAGACTAGACTAGGTGCCGGACGCGGCTTTTCATTTGCTTTCCATAGTTGGCTTGCCCCTCTTTGATTGAAGTTTGCTTCTGGTGTTCCCGGCTGATTTGGTTTCGTTGCCTTCTGCCTCTTTTTCCGTCTTCAGTTGCTTGTACTCTCTCTCTCTCGCATTCCTCACGAGGGGGCTGGACAGGTGCCCCCGTGAGCATTTTTCCCTTTTTTTGCTTTTCGTCTGCTTTTCGCGAGGCCCCCTCGTTTGAGCCCACAAGTTGGTGCACCTCTCCTAATTCGTGCCCCACGGGTACCGTGATACAAAGCATTGGGTCAAGGCCAGCGGCGCCTACGACCAAGGCTCGGGAAAACGTTAAGCCTCCTAACGAGTTTTTTTTGCAGTTTATAAGCGTCTACCAGGCCAAGGGGGCCTCGACAGGCACCAGGAAGCGAGCACCTCGTGGAGGGAGGCTACTTCGAGCATGTCAAGCTAAGTTATCCTTACATAAAGCGATGATGTTGCGACACAGCACAGGGACGGTGAACATAGCATAATAACTGGGAAATCATAGTTCGTTGCACGCGCCTCCGGGGCCCCATACTGGTTTCTTTCTTAATACAGGAAGGAAAGGAAGAACAAGATAAAAGCGACGTGTGCCCCTGTGACGGACCGCGAAGGCGGGCTCTTCGCGCCGACCCGAGCTCAGCCAGACCCCTCCTCGTGCTTCACAGGGGCGCGGCGACGAGACGACCCACTGCCACCTTCGAAGCTGGCGCGGCGGTGCGGCGGATGGTCGTAACCAATGCTGCTGGAGCTGTTGCCGGGGGAAGAGCCGCTGTAGCTGGACGAGACGCGGTCGACGCCAAGGGCGGGTTCGCCCTCATCCTCGTCATGGCCATCACCAAGGCCGAGCACCTCGTCGCCGTCGTTGACCTCAGGGAAGCACCCGACGCGGCGACCATCTTCCCCAAACACCCTCATGTAGAGGGTCGCATTGCCGTCGTACTTGAAATGGAGGGTGCACTGCCTTCCCAGGCCACGCGCGTGGGGAAACGTCTGCCAGCCGTGGGCCAGGGCTATGTTGCCCGCGATGGAGACCTCAACCGCGACGCAGGAAGCCCTGCTGCAGCAGTCGTCCGCTTGCAGCCAGAGCTCGCCCGGACTTGCGCCTGGCAGTTCATCGACGAAGAAGTGCGGGAGCTGAAGCCAGTTGCCAGCCGAGTTCACCAACCAGACGATGAACTCCGGCAGTACCTCCGCCGAGTGGAAGCGCGGACGGGGAGGTCGCGCGACCACGGCACGGCTCCCTTCATCGACAGGGCTTCCGCGACTAGGGCGACCCCTGCCGCGCGAAGCAGCACCACCGCGGCTGTGAAGGACCACGACGGGGGTTGCGGTGTGCTTGCGGGGACGGCCGCGTCCACACTTGGGCACAGGAGAGCCGAGACCCTCGCGAGGGGCCTTCCCCTTCTCTGCGGCGGAGAACCGTTTCGACGGCGCCATTGGTGTCGCTACTGGTGATGGAGCAACGGGAGAAAAGCGAACGGAATGGGAAGAGATGGGTGATGGGGGCTCTGCCCTCCTCCCATTTATAGCAGGAGAAGGCCAACCAGCGCCCCCCACGATCACGGGTAATGATGGTTTTTCCTTGCATGCAGCAGGGGCTCGTCAAATCGGGCAGTTGCCGAGGCAGATGGGGAAGCGGAGACGCCCACGTCCAATCAACCGCCACGCGTCAACTTGGGCCGCAGGTTATTGGGGCCCGCGGCGCTCCGCACTTTCCCTTTGGCTTTGCCTCGAAGCCAAGTCCGAGCATGCCTTGCGCCCGGGGGCTACTGTCGGCGTTCTAGGAACGGGGGTCCCCAGACTTGCCTGCATGCGGCCCACGGCGTGGCTCCACAAGCGGGCCTGTATGGCCCATCTTCACCAACAAGCACTCAAGACCCTCGCGAGGGGCCAAGCCTCGCGAGGCGGACGACACAAGACCTCCTCGGGAGCGGCCTCACCAGGCTGGCTCGCGAGGGGCGGAGAGATCAAGGCGAGGCAAACCTCGCGAGGTTCTCATGACGTGAGCCATGACGATCGAGACCAGGCGGGCGCCAGCGCGCACAGTGTCCTTGCTTCCTCTTTGGTGCTAAGGAGGCAAGCGTAGGTGAGGAGTACCGAGGCGTCAAGAAAAGGTTTCCATATCGGTGCAACGATACCAAGACTAGTAGGACGGCAAGATGGAGGTCACCGTGGAGCCTAGGACGGCGTCACCACCAGAGCCTTTGGTAGGCGAAGACTACTTTTGTCAGGATAAGTTGTAATAGCTGTCCCCTTTCAAATTGGCCATTGTTGGCTCCCTTCCTGCTCAATATTTGGGAAGAGGACCAGGGCCTCTATAAATAGGACTAGCCACCACAGTAGAGGGCATCGGATCCTCACCTACCAGAACTCATCTCGAGCGATCCTCACACCCACCAAGCACAAGAGCACCTCGCCTCAGGAGGCTGTTCTTCCCCTTGTACAGTTCATCCCCAGCCCAAGAGGCAATCCACCACCACCACACTGGAGTAGGGTATTACACCACAACGGTGGCCCGAACCAGTATAAATCTTGTGTCTCGTGTTCTGAGAGTTCGTCATGCTTAGCGTAGAGATCGTGAAGCGTGTGAGGGCGTGATTGGTGAGGGGGAGATCTGCACGCGCACCCTAGTGTTTGAACCTTAAGGGTTTTGCCGGAACTCGAATCCGACCGCGGTTACTATCAGAGTGTCGGCACGTCGGGAGGTCTTGCTGGATTAGTTTTACCATTGTCAAAATGTCTTGTGCACCGGTATTCCGAGTCTGATCGGAGGGTCCCGCGATGGAGGATTGTCTCCGCGGATCGTGAGATTGTCATGGGCTAAGTTGGGACACCCCTTCAGTGTTTAATCTTTTGAAAGCCATACCTGCGGTTATGTGGCAGATGGGAATTTGTTAATATCCTGTTGTAGCGAACTTCATGTAAACTCAACTAAAATACACTAACCGCGTGCGTAACCGTGACTGTCTCTTTTCTAGGAAGTTCGAGAAGAGAACACGGTGGGGTTACGTTTGAACGTAAGCAGTTCAGGATCAATTCTTGATCATTACTAGTTTGCGACTGTTTAGGTAGTTTCTCATCTTAATCTTGCACTCGTAAGTTAGCCACCATACATTGCTTAGTCGCTTGCTGCAACCTCACCACTTTACCCCTTCCATACCAATTAAGCTTTGCTAGTCTTGATACCCATGGTAATGGGATTGCTGAGTCCTCGTGGCTAACAGATTACTACAACAACAGTTGCAGGTGCAGGTAATGCGATGATGATGATGTGAGAGCAATGTTTACCTGTTTTGGAGTTCTTCTTCTTCTTCGTTGATCTTGGGATAGGTTCCTGGTCGGCAGCCTGGGCTAGCAGGGTGTATGTTGTTTGAGCTTTTGTTTGTGTCTCATCCGTAGCCAGATGTTGTTCTTATGTATGATGTTTGATGTATTAATGTGGCATTTGCGTGCCTTTATATGTATCCCCAGCTATTATGTAATCGTATGATGTAATGATATCCACCTTCCGAAAGCGTGTCGATATGCGGTTCTATCCTTGGTTGGACCATCGAGTTCCTTTAGGATAGAGTCGCATATTGGGCGTGACAAGTTAGTTGCAGCAGTGAAGGAATCGCTCGATCGGGTTGATTTAACAGCCATCGATCGGGTTCAGTAACGTGTAGCCTGCAGTGCAATTGCTCGGGTATAGTTAGAGCGCAACGCATCGCACACACGCGCGAATGTGTACGAGAGAAACGCGCATCGCTTGGCCCCCGACCACCCACCGTAACCGGGAACTCCTCGATATTTTCCTCGCCCTCGCTTCTACAACGTTTTTTTCCGTCATGGACGGCCCAAAGAATGTCATGTAGCTGCGTCTCCGGCCCGCCCAGGATGCAAAGCCCATTTTCTATCATGATTTTTTGCCATAGAAATAGGAGCCCACCACATCTATGATGATACCGGGTTTTGTCACAATTATAGTCATAGAAGTGTCATAAGCATGACAGAAAAAATTCGTTCGGCCTAAAATGTCATGGATGTGTCTTTTTTTGTAGTGTTGAGAGGTTCAAACTCTGGGGTGCGCACGAAGAACACTCTTTTCCCCGTCTGCCGGCTAAACAATCCCAAGGCCTAGCTCGACGAACCCGAAGAACAAGAGACATGGGGGTTTATCCTGGTTCAGGCCACCGTGCGGTGTAATACCCTACTCCAGCTTTGTGGTGGATTGCCTCAAGGGGCTGAGGATGAACTAGTACAGTGGTGGAACAGCCTCAGGAGCTGAGGTGTTCTTGGGCTCGATGAGCTGGTGAGGTGGTCAGGGTGGAATGGCCTCGATCCCAGATCCCCCGCTATGGTGGTGGCTAAGTCCTATTTATAGTGGCCTTGGTCCTCTTCCCAAATGTTGGCGAGAAGGGATCCCACAACTGCCAAATTTGAAGGGAGAAAACTAGTACAAGCTATCCTGACAAAAGTAGTCTTCGCCTGCAAAAGGCTCTGGTGGTGACGCTGCAGTGGGCTCCATGATGACCTCCATCCTGCCGTCCTGACGGTCTTGGTCTTGTTGCACCGGAATGGAAACCTTTGCTTGATTCCTCGGGACTCGCGCCTGCGCTTGCCCCCTGATCACCAAAGAGGAAACTGGTACACTACGCCCGCTGGTGCCCGCCTGGCCTAGGTCATCATGGCTCACGTCATGTGAACCTCGCGAGGTGCGTGCTGCATAGATATATCCGCTCCTTGGGAGCCATCCTAGTGAGGCTGCCCCCAGACAGGTCTTGGTGTCGTCCGCCTCGCGAGGGTCTTGTGTTGTTGCTGCTGAAGCTGGGCCATACTGGGCCGTTGATGGAGCCACGCCACGGGCCGCAGGCAGGCATGTCTGGGTACCCCCGTTCCCAGGACACCGACAGTAGCCCCCGGGCCCAAGGCGCGCTCGAACTTGGCTTCGAGGCGAAGCCAAAGGGCAAGTGCGGAGCGCCGCTGGCCCCAACCACCAGCGGCCTCGGTCGACGCGTGGCGATTGATCGGACGTGGGCGCCTCCTCTTCCCCATGCTGCCTCGGTAACTGCTCGACTTGACCAGACTCTGCTGCATGCAGAGAAAAACCATCATTATGTGCGATCATGGAGGCCGGCGGTTGGCCTCCTCCTTGCTATAAATGAAGAGAGGGCAGAGCCCCCTCTGCTCAACTCCTTCTTCTCACCGCCTGCTCCTTCTTCTTCCTCGTCGCCTAACCGTCTTCCCGCGACACGCATGGAGCCAATTAGGAGGTTCTCCACCGCGGAGAAAGGGAAAACCCATCGCGAGGAGCATGGGACACTTCCGTCGAAGAAGAGGTTCCACCATTCCCGTGACGTTGGCGTGTGGCTGGATGTGATGCGGCCTTGGTACAAGCGGCCTCCGCCTGGCTCTCCGCTCCCTCTGTATGCCCAAGCGTAGGCCTCCGGAGAAGGTCGGAGCGCCCCGCACCGTGCAAGCCTCAGCCGCGGGGGCCAGGCTGAGGTTGCACGAGCCGCCGACCCACGAACCCACGCTGAGGGCTCCTCGCGCGAGTTCGTGGTGTGGGCGGCGATGCCACCGCGCATGTGGATCCAGCTCCCATGGTTCTTTGCCGAAGAGATGCCGCCGAGAGGGCCGCTCGAGCTATGGTTGCAGCATGCCGAGTGCTGCACTCTGGCCACGGGGGCGGAGGTCTAGGTCATCTTCCGGGGCAAGATCTTCATGACCCGTGGATGGGGCGAGGTCGCCCGTGCCTGCCGCGCGGAGGGAGCCCTCGCGATCCACTTTGAGTACGATGATGCTTCCATGCTATTCTTCATTGTCTTCGATGAGGAAGGCCGCCGCCTGAAGTGCTGCCATGGAGGAAGCCGCCGGCATGACGCGGCAGCAGGCGTCGAGCCTGCCCCCGGTCCTGCCGGTAGCTCCTCCAGCAGCAGCGACGACTCCTGGGAGTCCAGCGACTTTCCGGAGCCTAGCGAGTCTCCGGGGACGAGCGACGACAGTTATGCGCCATAGAGCTCCCGCCGTGCCCAGAGCATGGCAGAGGCATACGCCCGTTGTCTTCGATGACCTGGATGGGGTTGGCATCGGTCCCTCGTGGCCCACTGTTGATGATGGCGTCGGCAGCGACGTCCGTAGTCAGGGCTTCTTGAGGTTTTTCTCCTTTTGCTCCCTGCGAGGAATCGGGACGAACCACGTGGGGGTGTATAAAGAACCTATAATGCTTTTGCTCCAGTGCTTATTATTCCTACTATAAGGTTGTGGTTGCGTATCTTGCTTCGGCATTGTCCCCACTTTTCATCCTTGCGGTAGCTTAGCACTCTACGTCGGCAGGTCCCAGTCCCCAGGCAAGCTTTAGCCGTAGCTGGTATGCCAGGTCGCTATGTCGTGGTCAAGGCCAGGAGGTTAGCGGCCCAAGGTCCGGTAAGAGCTCCAAAGGCGCGATGCTCAAGAGGTCCCCTTTGCGTGCAAGCGGCGTCCCGAAGGCACAAAAGGAAGGCGGCATTGCTGGAGCAAGGCTGCAAGAGTCGAAAATACCAAACTGCGGCCTCGCGCTAACATGAATATGTGACTTATCTTATCGAGCCCGAGGTGATTCCCTGTGCAGAGCACGATTTGCGATTCAGCGGCGGTGTTACTAGGCAAGGCTCATGCTGGCTACCCCCTTCCTCGCTCATCTAAATGCTCTGCGTCCCCGGGTCCCGACCCTCGAGCGAGGCTCAGCCGCCGCTAGTATGCCAGGTCGCGATGCCGTGGGCAAGGCCAGGGGTGAGGGCTGGAGAGTCAGTAGGAGCTCCTGAGGTGCGATGCTCAGGAGCCCCCTTTAACGCGCAAGCGAATCGCGTGAAAAGGGGGCAGCCGGCGGGGCCACCCATAGCTAAGCTCCGGAGATGCCTACGGGTTAGTTCGAGAGGAGAGTATAGCTTATGGGGGAATCATAGTCTCCATCATCCTTTCCTCACTTGGGACAATGATCTAATAATGATGATCATCACACTTTTATTTACTTACAACTCAATACTTAGAACAAAAATATGACTCTATATGAATGCCTCCGGCGGTGTACCGGGATATGCAATGAATCAAGAGCGACATGTATGAAAATTATGAATGGTGGCTTTGCCACAAATACGATGTCAATTACATGATCATGCAAAGCAATATGACAATGATGGAGCGTGTCATAGTAAACGGAACGGTGGTAAGTTGCATGGCAATATATCTCGGAATGGCTATGGAAATGCCATGATAGGTAGGTATGGTGGCTGTTTTGAGGAAGGTATATGGTGGGTGTATGATACCGGCGAAAAGGTGCGCGGTATTAGAGATGCTAGCAATGGTGGAAGGGTGAGAGTGCGTATAATCCATGGACTCAACATTAGTCAAAAGAACTCACATACTTATTGCAAAAATCTATTAGTTATCAAAACAAAGTATTACACGCATGCTCCTAGGGGGATAGATTGGTAGGAAAATACCATCGCTCGTCCCCGACCGCCACTCATAACGAACACAATCAATAAATAAATCATGCTCTGACTTCATCACATAATGGTTCACCATACGTGCATGCTACGGGAATCACAAACTTTAACACAAGTATTTCTCAAATTCACAACTACTCAACTAGCATGACTCTAATATCACCATCTTCATATCTCAAAACAATTATCAAGCATCAAAACTTCTCTTAGTATTCAACGCACTTATAAGAAAGTTTTTACTAATCTTGGATGCCTATCATATTAGGACTAATTTCTCAATTAAAGCAAATTACCATGCTGTTTTGTAGTACTCTCAAAATAATATAAGTGAAGCATGAGAGAACAATAGTTTCTATACGAACCACCGCCGTGCTCCAAAAGATATAAGTGAAGCACTAGAGCAAAAACTATATAGCTCAAAAGATATAAGTCAAGCACATAGAGTATTCTAATAAATTCCGAATCATGTGTGTCTCTCTCAAAAGGTGTGTACAGTGAGGATGATTGTCGTAAACTAAAAGGAAAAGACTCAAATCATACAAGATGCTCCAAGCAAAACACATATCATGTGGTGAATAAAAATATAGCTCCAAGTAAAGTTAGCGATGGACGAAGACGAAAGAGGGGATGCCTTCTGGGGCATCCCCAAGCTTTGGCTTTTTGGTGTCCTTGGATTTACCTTGGGGTGCCTTGGGCATCCCCAAGCTTAGGCTCTTGCCACTCCTTGTTCCATAATCCATCAAATCCTTACCCAAAACTTGAAAACTTCACAACACAAAACTTAACAGAAAATCCCGTCAGCTCCGTTAGCGAAAGAAAGCAAAACACCACTTCAAGGTACTGTATTGAACTCATTCTTTATTTATATTGGTGTTAAACCTAGTGTATTCCAACTTCTCTATGGTTTATAAACTCTTTTACTAGCCATAGATTCATCAAAATAAGCAAACAACACACGAAAAACAGAATCTGTCAAGAACAGAACAGTCTGCAGTAATCTGTAACTAACGCAAACTTCTGGAACTCCAAAAATTCCACCAAAATAGGACGACCTAGATAATTTTTTTTATTGATCTAGTGAAATTGGAATCAGTATTTTATCACGTTCTGGTGATTTTAAACAATTGTTTTCGTGAACAGAAAGTTTCTGGAATTTTCAGCAAGAGCAAAATAACTATCATCCAAGAAGATCCTATAGGTTTAACTTGGCACAAACACTAATTAAAACATAAAAACACATCTAACCAGAAGCTAGATCAAATATTTATTCCTAAAAAGAAGTAAAAAGAAAAAAACTAAAATAAAATTGGGTTGCCTCCCAACAAGCCCTATCGTTTAACGCCCTTAGCTAGTTGTAAAAGCAAGGATAGATCTAGGTATTGCCATCTTTGGTAGGCAATCCATAAGTGGCTCTCATAATAGACTCATAAGGTAATTTTATTTTTATTTCTAGGAAAGTGTTCCATGCCTTTCCTTAATGGAAATTGGAATCTAATATTTCCTTCCTTCATATCAATAATTGCACCAATCGTTCTAAGGAAAGGTCTACCAAGAATAATAGGACATGAAGGATTGCAATCTATATCCAGAACAATGAAATCTACGGGTACATAATTCCTATTTGCAACAATAAGAACATCATTAATTCTTCCCATAGGTTTCTTAATGGTGGAATCCGCAAGGTGCAAGTTTGGAGAACAATCATGAAATTCACGGAAACCTAACAAATCACATAAAGTTTTTGGAATCGTGGAAACACTAGCACCCAAATCACACAAAGCATAGCATTCATGATCTTTAATTTTAATTTTAATTGTAGGTTCCCATTCATCATAAAGTTTTCTAGGGATAGAAACTTCCAACTCAAGTTTTTCTTCATAAGATTGCATCAAAGCATCAACGATATGTTTAGTAAAAGCTTTATTTTGGCTATAAGCATGAGGAGAATTTAGCACGAATTGCCACAAGGAAATACAATCTATCAAAGAGCAATTATCATAATTAAATTCCTTGAAATCCAAGATAGTGGGTTCATTGATATCTAAAGTTTTGACCTCTTCAAGCCCACTTTTACCAAATTTTGCATCAAGATCTAAAAACTCCAAATTTTTAGGACGCCTTCTAGCTAAAGTTGACTCATCTCCAGTCCCATCATTATCAAGATTCATATTGCAAAACAAAGATTTAATAGGGGACACATCAATAACTTTTAGATCTTCATCTTTATTCTCATAAAAATTAGAAGAACACGCTTTTACAAAGCAATCTTTCTTAGCACGCATCCTAGCGGTTCTTTCTTTGCACTCATCAATGGAAATTCTCATGGCTTTGAGAGACTCATTGATATCATGCTTGGGTGTAATAGATCTAAGCTCCAAAGAATCAACATCAAGAGAAATTCTATCCATGTTCCTAGCCAATTCGTCTACTTTAAGCAATTTTTCTTCAAGCAAGGCATTGAAATTCTTTTGCAAATTCATAAACTCTTTAACACTAGTCTCAAAATCAGAGGGTAACTTATTCAAATTTCCATAAGAATTGTTGTAGGAATTACCATAATTATTAGAGGAATTACTAGGATACGGCCTAGGATTAAAGTTTCCTCTATAAGTGTTGTTACCAAAATTATTCCTACCAACAAAATTCACATCCATAGATTCATTATTATTCTAAATCAAGGTAGACAAATACATATCATTAGGATCGGAAGAAACACACTTATTAGCAAACAATTTCATAAGTCATCCATCTTTCCACTCAAAACATTAATTTCTTCTATCGCATGCACTTTTTTACTAGTAGATCTTTCGGTATGCCATTGAGAATAATTAACCATAATATTATCCAGGAGTTTAGTAGCTTCTCCTAAAGTGATTTCCATAAAAGTGCCTCCCGCGGCCGAATCTAAAAGATTTCTAGAAGCAAAATTCAATCCGGCATAATATTTTTGTATAATCATCCACAAATTTAAACCATGAGTAGGGCAATTATGTATCATTAATTTCATCCTCTCACAAGCTTGTGCAACATGTTCATGATCAAGTTGCTTAAAATTCATAATATTGTTTCTAAGAGAGATGATCTTAGCGGGAGGAAATACTTAGAGATAAAAGCATCTTTGCATTTATTCCATGAATCAATACTATTTTTAGGCAAAGACGAAAACCAAGTTTTGGCACGATCTCTAAGCGAAAAAGGAAATAGCTTCAATTTAACAATATCATTGTCCACATCTTTCTTCTTTTGCATATCACACAAATCAACAAAGCTGTTTAGATGGGTAGCGGCATCTTCAATAGGAAGGCCGGCGAATTGATCTTTCATGACAAGATTCAGCAAAGCAGCATTAATTTCACAAGATTCAGCATCGGTAAGAGGAGCAATCGGAGTGCTAAGAAAATCAATGTTGTTGCTATTGGTAAAGTCACACAATTTAGTATTGTCTTGAGCCGTCGTGACAAGCAAGCAATCGAACACAGAAGCAAACAAGATGCAAGCAAAAAAGAGGCGAACGGAAAGAGAGGGCGAATAAAACGGCAAGGGTAATGTGGGGGAGAGGAAAATGAGAGGCAAATGGCAAATAATGTAATGCGAGGGATAAGAGTTTGTGATGGGTACTTGGTATGTCTTGACTTGTGCGTAGACTCCCCGGCAACGGCGCCAGAAATCCTTCTTGCTACCTCTTGAGCATTGCATTGGTTTTCCCTTGAAGAGGGAAGGGTGATGCAGTAAAGTAGCGTAAGTATTTCCCTCAGTTTTTGAGAACCAAGGTATCAATCCAGTAGGAGACCACGCTCAAGTCCCATGCACCTACACAAACAAATAAGAACCTCGAAACCAATGCGATAAAGGGGTTGTCAATCCATTCACGGTCACTTACGAGAGTGAGATCTAATAGAGATGATAAGATAATATTTTTGGTATTTTTTATGGTAAAGACTAAAAGTAAAGAAAGCAAAATAATCGGCGCCAGAAATAGCTTGTTGTTGGGAGATTAATATGATGGAAAATAGACCCGGGGGCCATAGGTTTCACTAGTGGATTCTCTCAAGATAGCATAAGTATTACCGTGGATAAACGAATTACTGTCGAGCAATTGATAGAATTGAGCATAGTTATGAGAATATCTAGGTATGATAATGTACATAGGCATCACATCCGTGACAAGTAGACCGACTCCTGCCTGCATCTACTACTATTACTCCACACATCGACCGCTATCCAGCATGCATCTAGAGTATTAAGTTCATAAGAACAGAATAACGCTTTAAGCAAGATGACATGATGTAGAGATATAAAATAATGCAATATGATATAAACCCCATCTTTTTATCCTCGATGGCAACAATACAATATGTGTCGTTTCCCCTACTGTCACTGGGATCGAGCACCGCAAGATTGAACCCAAAGCTAAGCACTTCTCCTATTGCAAGAAAGATCAATCTAGTAGGCCAAACCAAACTGATAATTCGAAGGGACTTGCAAAGATAACCAATCATACATAAAAGAATTCAGAGGAGATTCAAATATTGTTCATAGATAATCTTGATCATAAACCCACAATTCATCGGATCTCGACAAACACACCGCAAAAGAAGAGTTACATCAAATAGATCTCCAGGAGAATCGAGGAGAACTTTGTATTGAGATCCAAAGAGAGAGAAGAAGCCATCTAGCTAATAACTATGGACCCGAAGGTCTGAAGTAAACTACTCACACATCATCGGAGAGGCTATGGTGTTGATGTAGAAGCCCTCCGTGATCAATGCCCCCTCCGGCAGAGCGCCGGAAAAGGCCCCAAGATGGGATCTCACGGGTACAGAAGGTTGCGGTGGTGGAAATAGGTTTTTGGCTCTGTTTCTGATGGTTTGGGGGTACGTAGGTATATATAGGAGGAAGAAGTAGGTCGGTGGAGCCACGAGGGGCCCACAATGGTGGAGTGCGCGCCCAGGGGGGTAGGCACGCCCCCCTGCTTCGTGGCTTCCTCGTCGGTTGCTTGACGTCCACTCCAAGTCCTGTGGATCACGTTTGTTAAGAAAATCACGTTCCCGGAGGTTTCATTCCGTTTAGACTCCGTTTGATATTCCTTTCCTTCGAAACACTGAAATAGGCACAAAAATAGCAATTCGGGCTGGGCCTCCGGTTAATAGGTTAGTCCCAAAAATAATATAAAAGTGTATAATAAAGCCCATTAAACATCCAAAACAGAATATAATATAGCATGGAACAATAAAAAATTATAGATACGTTGGAGACGTATCAGCCGGCCACCTCAAGGTTGCCTGCCTACGCCCGACCCCCCTGGAGACGCCACACGCACCCCTGGCCCCTCTCTCACTGTCCCCGCGTCCATCCCCCTCCTCTGCTCTCTCCGTACAGCACCACCGAACACACCGTCGCCGCTGGTCGCTGTTGCCACAGCCACCGCCTTCCCCTCGTCCCCTCGACATGCCCACGAGCTTCATTTCGACGCCCCCGTCCTTTACGTCGAGCTACGCACTGCCAGACGCCCCGGAATGCCCTCACTACCGTCGTCTTCACCGCTGGCGCCCGAAGATCGCCTCCGTCGATTCGGGAGCTACAACTTGTCCCCGGCCACACCGAGCAGACCTGCATGACCGCGGTGAGCTCTGCCACCGTTTCCCCCTGCCCCTGTGGTTTATCTCTCGCCGTAGACGTCGTCCCCATGAGCTCCGAAGCTCGCCGACGTCGTGCTTCATCGCCGCCGTGGCTACGGACACCGTAGCTTGCACTTGAGCTCATCATCGTGCTTGGGTTGCTCCTAGGAGACGAACGCAACCACTAGCTCGCCTTGCCATGCATCGTAGCGCCACAGCCGTCGCTACGCAAACTCCGGCCACCGCTGCCTTTGACGCCGCCGTCGCCTCCAGCCACCCCACGGCCTCCCGCTTGCAAGATGCGAGTGAGCCTCAGCAGCGCGTAGATGCCCTCCGACGCGTGAATGGTCGCCGGAGGACGGATTCCGACGTCCTCCGCCATCTCGGCTCGTCGCCGGCGGCTTAACTCCGGCTAAACCCGGATTAGCACTAATGACCCAGCTAATCACCACCCCAACTAGTCACTTACATATGGGCCCCACGCCCTTAACTAACAACAGTTTAATTCCTGTTTAGTTTTATTTAATCACTATGGCCCCACGCCTCAGCGTTGACCTCGCTGACGTGGCCCTTGACCTGGCCCCACTGGTCAACCTCTGTTCCTGCCCTGTTACACTGACATGCGGGCCCCACGTGTCCGGTTTGACCTGGGCTGGCGTGTTTGACTTGCTGACGTAGTGATGATGTCACTCTGACGTCATAAAGCCTTTCCAAAATTTAAAGTAAATTAGAAAAGATTTATTTATTCAGAAAATATCCAAAACTTCTAAAATTAATAGAAAATAAACCATAACTCCAAATGAAATAATTTATAAATGAAAAATTGTCAAAAAAATGCAATCTATCCATCTGTACCATTTTTATGCATGTTGGAACAACTTATAGTTGTTGGATAGGGCATATCAAATATTTGGCATTTAAATAATCACATATGGAGTTTGAATTTGAACCTTTGGTTCAAACCAACTTCATTTAATCTGATTGCTAGCTGCATTATCTCAAACACCAGCATATTATCATGCCATGATCATGCATCATATTGTTGCATTGCATTGATTGTGTTCTCTCTTGTTTGCCGGTGTTTGCCCCCTCTAAGTAGACGTTCTTCCGGTTATGAGTTCGATGACACCGATGAAGAGCTATACTATTTTCAGAAGTGCCAGGCAAGCAAACCCCCAATGAGCATTCCGATAATATTCCACTCTCTCGCTCTTGCTCTCTTTTACTGCATTAGGACAACAACGATTCAACTGTTACATATTGCGGTAGCTGAACCCCTTTCCTCTGCATGACCTGTCCTTGCCACAGTAAATAGTTGAAACCCACTAGCATGAGTAGGAGTTGTTTGAACCATGATGTGCCTACTCATTCATGCTTGCTTGTTATGCCTGCTATGCTTAGAGTTGTGTCAGGTCTGATTCATCTGGGATGGATTGGAACGGTGTGAACATGTCCTACTGTGTGAGAGCTAAGTGTGTGAACACGATTTGTTAAAGGTAGCGGTGAGAGGCCATGTAGGAGTACATGGTGGGTTGTCTCATTGAAACCGTCCTCAGGAACTGAGTTCTGTGTTTGTGATCCATGAACAGCTACTACCACACATTGGGCTCCGGGCACTCCAAGCTCTCTCAACTTATTAATCAACCTAATCTCTGTCCAGGAGTTGCAACTAGTTTCTGGTGTTTGTAGGTAGTGCTAGTAGTCTACCAAGTGGCACCCGGTATAGGTGGGCATGGGACAGAATAGGTGAAGTGGCACGGTGTACCAAGCGTCGCCCGTTTGGTGGGCTTGGGAACCCTGCTCAAATCATTTGGCGCCGTTAGCGACACCCCGGCCGGATCTCCTTGCGGATGGAACCCGTATAGGCGATAAACCTGGACTAGAGACTTGTGTGGTTAGTCAGGTCATGGCCGACTCCCTCGCCAGGCTTCCGCTTGAAGGTTGCCGAGATACACGACGTGTACATGGTGGTAAGTGGCGAGAGTGTGTGTGAAGAAGTACACCCCTGCAGGGTTAACATCATCTATTCGAATAGCCTTGTCCGCGGTAAAGGACTTCTAGGTTGCCTGTATAGTTCATAGACAAGTGGAAGTGGATAATCTAAAATGCGCAAGATAAGCGTGAGTGCTATGGATGGCCTTCTCATAGGGATACGGGAGCGGATCCATAGTGGTGTATTGATATGGTGAATATGTGGACTCGTGTGCGCCACCTCAAAGAGTTACTTGCAGTCGTAGTTCAGGATAGCCACTAAGTCAAAGCTAGCTTCCTGCAGTTAAACTCCACCACCCCTTTGTTGATACTGATGCATATGTAGCTAGGTCTGATGTAAGTCTTGCTGGGTACATTTGTACTCACGTTTTCTTAATTTATGTTTTTGCAGGGAGACTTCAGTCCCACTAGTAGTTCCGCGTGGACTTCGACGTTTAGCTTGTTACCTCAGCTACGATCTTGTTCGCTCGGCACGATCTTGTAGATAGTCAGGCTTCTCAGCCTTTTTCATTTGTAGTTGTATGTACTCAGACAAGTTAAGCTTCCGCATGTGCTTATTGCTTGTATGACTTGAATGCTGGGTGATCAGACCCATGTTTGTAATACTTGGCTCCTTGGAGCCTAATGAATAAATACTTTGGGTTGTAGAGTTTTGCTGTGATGCCACGTTGTATTTGCACATATCGAGCATCTTGTGTGTATGATTTGAAATGCTTGGTATGTGTGGGATCCGACAACCTAGTTGTTTATCCTTGGTAGCCTCTCTTACCGGGGAATGTGTCCTAGTGCTTCCACTGAGCCATGGTAGCTTGCTGCTGCTCCGGAACACTTAGGCTGGCCGGCATGTATCCTTCTTATGTTCCTGTGTCTGTCCCTTTGGGGAAATGCTATGCGGTGTCTACCGGAGTCATGTTGGCCCTGCTGCTACAGCCCGGATTCACTAGCTGATGACCGACACATTCGTTGCGGGCTCATGTATGCTTGTCCCTATAAGTTAGTGCCACTTTGGGTTTACAACTAGTCATGTCGGCCCGGGTTCTTTGTCATATGGATGCTCGCGACACTATCATATACGTGAGCCAAAAGGCACAAACGGTCCCGGGCCAGGTAAGGTGGCACCCATGGGAATACCGTGCTTGAGGCCGCAAAGTGATATGATGTGTCACATGCTAGATCGGTGTGACTTAGGATCGGGGTCCTGACAGCTTTGGTATCAGAGCCTGACTGCCTGTAGGATTACCAAGCCAAACTGGTCGAATTTGTGTCTAGAAATGTTTTAGTTATATAAGGGAATTGATTGTGGAAGGAACGTAAGGCTGTTTTTACTCCTTATACCTTATGCCTTCAGATCCGAGTCATCCTTTCTTTCCTACGGGGATTAAGAACTAGGCTTCTCATCTTTCTATCAGGATCATGTGTTACTAATCCGTAGACTCATAGGATTGATGGATTCAAGCCTTAGTTCAGTTCCTACTACTCTCGTGTGTTAACAGTTGGTCTCGGAATCTTGATATTGTGATGCTGAGTGGTTATGCCACCATTTTACAGGATGTCTCAAATCTTTTTTTAGCGTTTACAGCCGTTATGTTGTCCAAGTCATCCCAGGTTTCTAAACAATCTGATGCATTTGCAAAATCCTTTCCCTCTGTTTTTGATGTCCTTTTGGGCCAGATTAACCACACTAATTGCTGAGTTGAGGTACTCCATTACCTCGACATATATGTTTGAGCTATTGTTATGACCCTAGGTGTCTTAGAGAACCACCTAGTTATCTAGCCATGATTAGTGTTCCCAATGTGATGATTCTGGCCACCATTCTCGAAAGCATCCCGTGATGCCACTTAATTAGTAGGCATTCTATTCCTGGGTTCTTGAACCCAAGATCCACTCTACTTACTTCGTGTTGATAGTGTTTGCTTGTTCCTTAGGATATTAGTAACCTTTGCGATAGTCCTCGAGGTCCGTAGTATCTCCTTCTTCCAAATACCATGAATTACTTATGGTAGAAGTTCTTCTGAACCAAAAGATCACAACCAGAGTGCTCTTGATGAGTTCTCCATTCTACATTGTGAATCTGCCAGTCCTACCTCTCTGCATGTATTATCTGGAAGAAACCTGTTGAACTTCGTTCGACATACTAATCTATGCATCCACAACTCAGAAATTGCTACGTTCCTTTGATTTGTCCCTTTTTATTTGTATTCTGACCCTCTTGTATCAGTTGATAGTCAGGAGTAGTTGTGCATTCGTGTTATCGATGCTTATTATTCCTATGACCCGTTAAGCCATTCTATGAAGGAATGACTAGGAGAAACAAACTCAAGTACCTCATCCATTTCTAGGATTGGGTCAAAGTAGTTGTATCCCGCATATCAAAATGTCAATCCAGCTTTTGTTCTGTTCTACCCTGGAGTATTACCATCTTATGTCAAGAATTTAATGAGAATTGCACCTCCTCTTATGAATTCTTGATTTAGTGATACTTCTCTCCATCGTTGTTCATTTATCGGTCCCCGTGTTGTTGCAACCGGAATGCCGGCAAATGAAATGGGATGTGTGAAATCAATACACCTAGAATTTCCGTTGCTTGGTAGTTAATGGATGATAAATTTCATTTTTAGCGTGATGGATTGAATCATCATTCTAAGATAGATTGTGCTACTTAGTCCACTTTCCTGGTGCACTCTTCGATTGATGAGTTAGGATTTTGCCAAATCCTCGCTCATTTGATCATATCGTCTCTCCCTGAAAAGCAAGATTGTCCTTGAGCTTAGTAACATATCGGTGGTTCATGATTTTCTGAATATCTTCTCAGAAGTGTTACCAGGTTGTCACCTGACCGCTATGTTGAGTTCGTGATCAAGTTGGTTTCTTGTAAACCACCCCTTCTCCAAGAATCTATGTTGGATACTCCTGAGCTAGTTGGTTAAGCTAAACAACAACTTGGAGAGTTGGAAGATAAAAGATTTATCCGACTTAGTTCATTCCAAAGGGATAACTCTTTGTATATGTGTGCTGAAGAAAGATGGTATTTTCATTGATTGACCCTCGTGATCAGTTAATGGACCTATCATCTTATCCAATATTTGATTCGAGTATGGGCTATCCTCAAATCAAATCAGAACCAACGATATTCGTAATGTTGTCGTACTCATGGTTGTTTCCTCGAGCATACACCATTATATCTTTTGGGTCTGACCAATGCTATCATCTTGTTCACATAATTGTGGAATTCCACTTATATGGAAACCTAGATGAATTGTTGTTGAGCCCATCAGCAATATTTTTATCTCCTCCATGATTCGTGTTGAACATCTAGCTAGTGTTGGAAACTTTGTGAGCAATGCCTTCGTGTTCAGTTCATGAGGTATATGTTTGGATGAAAGAAGTGACTTCCTCTAACTCACATGCATTTGATGTAAGTTGTCGCCATGAATCCGAGAAAGATTTTCTTTGCTTCCTCCGGAATCATCCCTAGTTAGTCACGCATATGTGCGAAGTACTCTATGGTTTGATAGGTTGCCCGCCTCCATTCCATATGTGTTTCCTAGCACACCAAGCCACTGATTGTCACGACCGGATTTTTGGGGTATAAATTCCCAGAAAAATGGCCTGTGCGCTCATCAGCCCCAGGATTACTGTTAGCTGATGAGGTACCAACTTGATACAAGAATTCCAAGCAAGTACAAAAATATGAAGTACAAGACCATTTAGGCCTAGGGGTACAACATTTGGTTTCTAATGATCGAGGGCAGAAGCGATTGGGTGCATCTGCGTCTATGGGACTCCATTTCCCACAAGAATAGCTGACTAGGCTAACTCCTATCTTCGCGAGGCTGCACACGTCAACGCGTAGGTTGTCACCACGGTGCTCATCTCCAAGCGAGGAATCTGGCCAAGACAATAGCCAGGGACAAGCCAGTGAGTACGTTTGAATGTACTCGCAAACATTAAGAACACGGGTATAATAAATCGAGAACATGCTCTGGATTATTATGTAATCACACGTCTGTCACGAAAAGGTACGAAAACCATGATGCACACATGTGGTTAAAAATAATTCAAAGTAAAATACTGGGTGCCAAGCGAGTGTCTGAAAGACTCCTCGAGCGCAAAATGCGGAACAATAATGCCACAGTCGGGCGTCGGGGCGACACCACATAAAGGGCTTATAACAGAAAATAATAGACAGTGCATGCCGCAGTCGGACGTCTGAGCGACATCACATAAAGGGCTTATATTTAAAGTAAGAAAACAAGTACACGCCACAGTCGGACGTCTGCGCGACGTCACATAAAGGGCTTATAAAAGATAAAAGAACAACAGGCATGCCGCAGTCGGGCGTCTGAGCGACACCACAGAAGGGGCTTATAAGAAAAATAATCACAACGAATATCCAGGAGGTAGGACCATCCCAGGGACACTCAATCAAATACCTAAAATAAAAGGTTAGTCCAAAATAACAAAGATCATAATCCATAGGGGCCACAATCATGAATAATATTTAGTACAGTCGTTTCTCCATCCGAAGACCGATAATATAGCCAAGTCGTATCTCCATCCGAATACCGTTACTGAGTTCTAATCAAATCGTTCTCCATCCGAATACCGTTATCAGATTTCTATTCAGACAGTGGTTCTTACTCAAGAACATGACTATCCAACGGGGTATACCCTCTGCAGAGGGCGTACCATTTTCCACGAGTAACGGGATTACTCAGTCCCTCGGGACTAATTCCGTCTACGGTCTTTTGATTGAAAACACGCCTGACCTGCACACACCAGCTTAACTCACCAGTGTCTGGAATCACCCACGACACCTGCCAAGCAAAACTCTAAGTGGGGAGGCTACAACCTCGACGTAGCATGGGATCACAAAATTTATACCGCGCGCAAACTGGGGAAGCTATCCCCTTCGGCTACAACCGAAACACCCATGCCCCCGGACCGGATGACTGGCTTTAATCCATGGCCATGGGACCCTCATCACGGCCTCTCTGTACGGTGTGTGCTTTGGAAAGGGGTTGACAACCTACTGAACCATACCCTGTCCCTGCAGGGACAAGTGGTGGTACCGACAAAGAAGGAAGCTACTGATCAAGACTCGGTCTACAACCGACTCAGGTGGTCTAAGTATCCACCAACAACATTACCACTAGTGAAATAAACCACCACTCCTCGAGCCTCACCATGCTATGCCGGGCATACTCGTCTCAACGAGGGATTAGGGACAAGCTCGTGTCTACCCAAGACCACGACTTTCCCGGCTTCCTACCGGTGCGCAAGAGAAGCTCACGAGGGTGATCCAAATCCGTAGTGTATCCATTGCTGACCACAAAACAACTCCAAGGTGCACTCATGCACAAGACTTTATCG
Organism: Triticum aestivum; assembly: GCF_018294505.1. NCBI lineage: Eukaryota > Viridiplantae > Streptophyta > Magnoliopsida > Poales > Poaceae > Triticum > Triticum aestivum. Next base: position 237,107,448 of record NC_057799.1, read on the forward strand.
GTACATACACTATCACGCGCCCCAAGTCAAAAGGTGTTGTGATCGCATCCAAACACCACAACAAAATATTATGCCAGAGTTCAGAAATGCTTGCCTTCAAGAGTATGCAAAGGATGCACTTATTGGAAGCTTTCCTTTTCCTCCAAAAATCCTATTTTGCAAAACACACACATACAAATATTTCAAACACAGTACCAAAACCTGTCTCAAATATTTTAAAAAAATCTTAAAATAAACTAGATGAAATTTGAGAGAGGTAGGAAAAAGAATCAACTCATTTGGAGTTTTATTTTAAAAGTTATAGCCAGTCAAAGTTTGGTCAACTCTGTTTTTAAATAAAACCAGAAAAAGGAAAACGCTTCGAGGGAAAATACGCTTTCGCAGCAGAGAAACGTACGCGGGGTTTTGCGCCTTCACTTAAACAGAGAGAGGGCGGACGTGCGAGTCGCTGACAGTGGGTCCAGAGGGCCCACTAGTCAGGTTTGACTGGTCTCCCCCTCCCTCCTTTCTCTGTGCCCGAACGGTGGCGAGGCTCCGGCGGGCGCCGGCGACGAACGGCGGCTCCTCGAGGGCATCCAAGGGCGGGGATGGAACGGCAAGACCGAGGCGGTCCTCGGGGTGGTCGTTGGGTCGGCGGAGGTGGAAGGAGTCGCCGGCGGCGAGCTCCGCGGCGGAGAGAAGCTACGGTGGTGAAGTGCTTTTTGTGCTCCGGTGGTCTCTGATCGAAGATGAGTAGCTGGGCAGCTCCGCAAGGACCAGAGGGAGCGACTGGTGGTGCTGGTTGGGCGAGAGGGTGGCCGGTTGCGACGAATCGCACCGGAGCTTGGCGGCGGCCGGGCTGGCCGGAGTTGAGGGAGACGGCCACTACAGGTCGATTCACTACGCGGGAAGCTCTTCGAGGAGTGTCTGAAGTCGCGTGAGTGCTCGGAGGGGCTCGGGGACCCTTTATATAGCGTGACGAGGCTGGCTCCGCGGCGGCAGCAGATAAGATCGCCGGCGACCGCTTTCCCGTAGTTGCAGGGCATCGTGGCGGCGACGAACGCGTTCCGACGAGCGGGAGGATAAGCACGGCCTGTGCTCCGGGGCAGCTGGCGCGCGCTGGTGGTTTGGGCGGCGCCGTCCGCGGCGGAATCCGCTGCCGACGCCGGCGTGCCGCCAAGGGCGCGGCCAGCGGCTCAGCAGGGCGACAGAGCTACCGTGGAGCAGGGGGCGGCTAGTGCGCGGTTCAGCGATGCAGAGGGGGCCAGGGTCGGGTCGCGTCGAGTGCGGCAGTGCGGCGTGTCGGCGTAGTGCGCGCGCGTGCAAAACGTGCGCTCTGGGCGCGCCCAGAGCACGCACGGCACCTGCTCGACGAAATGCCAGCGCGCTCTAGAGCTCGAGGGTGGAGCTGGCACTGCACAGGATGGAGGTAGGGGTAGCAAGACACTCAGTGGACAAGGTGGATAGGTCAGGAGTTCAAGTCCACAATGCAAACCAGGGAGCTTGCCAAAAGTGGCTGTGCACACCAGGTGTTTGACAGAATGCCAGATGCACTTAGGCAACTCTTGGAGTGGCCAAAATCTCCAGATCAGTGTCTCTTTAGATGCAGGAGATGGTGGTAAGGTCAGTTTGGCAAAAACAGAAAGTTGATAGTGCAAGTTTTGCAAAACTCCAGTTTTGGGCAGAAAGAAAAAGGGTTTAGAACATGCATTTCAAAACCTCCAATGAGCCCAATCTCCTGGACTTAAGAGTTTGGTAGGGAGGGCTGCAAGTAGGAAAAGGCTCAGGATTACTAGAGCAAGGAAAAATAAGGTTGCAGTACAAATCACCAATTGGACCAGAATGCAAAAGAGGCTGATCCACTCAAATTTTCCAAGGAACATCACTGGGTTTTTGCTTGAAGATGAATGGTATACATCCACTGACATCTCCAAACACTTGGAAGAATTTTTAGAAGAATATTTAAATGGGTTGTAGTGCAAAAGTGCCTACTGGACCAGATTGGAAAAGTTGGTGTAGAGCTCAAAAATCTCCAATGGCCAGAAGGTATTCTTGCACAAAAGTGATGTGGAACCATCACATGACATCCCCAAATTTTGGTGGAATTTTTAGAAGCATTTATCAAAAGGTTGCAGTGCAAAAAGGAGCTCCAAATTTAAGAAAGATCACTTTAAAAGAATTAAAACTTATGAAAAATAATTATGCAAATAAATCCACTGACAAATGATTGATTTTATGAAGAGGGCACACAAGTCAAAGATACACTTTGAAGGTTTTTCCCACAAGAGGCATAAATCCAAAATCACAAAAGGGTAAAACTTGACAATTGGAAAAGTTTTATTTCCTGGCAACATTTTAATAACTAAAAACAAGGCCAAACTTTTGGGGTGTCACAACACTACCCCCCTTAAGAAAAATCTCGTCCACGAGATTTGTTAAAAGTTGTTTTGAAATAAGATTGTTTTTATCAAAGAAATTCTTCAAATGCACAAAAACAAAACGGCTACAGTGAGAGGGCAATAAGTGGTGCAAAACCACAGTGTGGTACACTGGCGTAGCGTGGAAAAATCCACGGTTAGGGAAGACGAGATAATTCTACGGGATACAGTAATTTAGAATAAATTCTAAATTACTAAAATACGCTGGTTGCACCCGAGAGCACAGTGCTCTCTCTGGCTGACAGGTGGGCCCAGGGCCCTCTGTCGGCCTCTACTCCTTCCTCTGGCTCTCTCTCTCTCGCGCGCGCTCTCCCGCGCTTCCTCCACCGGCGATGCCTAGCTCATAGGGCATCGAGGCCGTACCGAGGTAGTGCGCGGCGTGCGTGCTGCCGGTGCAGCGTGCACTCACCTCGCGGGCCAGGGCGCTGTCGGCACTGCTCGCGGACTCGCCTCCGAACACCGGCGGCCGAGCGACGGGTGGCGCTGGTGGACCTCGCCCACCGTACACCGATCTCGGGCTATAAAACGATCGCGGGGCTCCTCTCTTCTTCCTCACACCCGGCCTTGTTCCTACTCCTCCTCCCTTCTCCTCCATAGCTGCTGGCAGGAGCTCGAGCCGAGGCTCTAATGGCGGAGGCAATGCCGGACTGGTATGTGGTGCTGGTGTGTGGAGGCCTGGCGGTGCTGCTGGGGTTCTCCGTGCTCCTATGCGCGATGATCCTGGATGATCGTCGTGATGCTGCCGCACGAGTGTTAGCTCTTCGCGGTGGCGGCGATCACGTGGATTAGGCGCGGCCTCGGGGCTAACTGCTGTCGGAGTGCTAGGGCAGCTCGTGCTCGAATGAACACTCACAAATTTCTCTCACTGAGACTGTGGTGTCGTCGAGTGTGGTTAGATAGGCGCAAGAATGTGCTCAAGGATTTGTAACAGTGCGCGTGGTCGAGTGGTGGCTGCTGAGAGTTTGCTGTAACGATGATGCGCGAATAAAAAAATCTATGCCGGGAAAATGCATATATACGCAGCAATAACTCGGGGAAAAGAAATCTCCTCGAAAACATGTTGCGAGAGAAGAAATAATTAAAACAAAGCTAACAGCAGTAACACTGCTCACAAAACAGGAACTAAAGGAAATCGGATCCGTTGCACAAGGATTTTACGAACATGCTGCAACACATAAATACAAGTACTGGGACAATAAATACATCGGAGGTGTTTACATGGAAAACGGTAAAAGGACAGGGTCCTGAGAAAATGCCTCTAGCACTGGGGCACACTCCTCTTCTATCGGGGGAAGCGGGTTGACCAGACGATGAATGCACCCTTCTTGGTCAGGCCTCAGTGGTCTGCCAATAGCGATCCGAGGATTTAAATCAGCGAGGCTCTGGAGATAACCCATTACTCGCTGAGTTAAACGCTCCTGGGCAATGACGTACTGGGCAAGGTTGGCCAGTACTGGATCTCTCTCGATGCGCCCACCGGGAAAAGATGCAACTTCTCCGGGTGCTGCACGGCTCGGAAAATAATAGTACCCTCGCTCACTGGCGTAGGGCACCGCGAATCGAAGGCGGGTGAGCGCCTCGTCCGCAGCAGCTTCTATGGCCATCTGCGGAGTCGGCATGGATTTCCCCACGAAGGAGACTTCCGTTGGATCTTGGTTTGGGTATGCGGGAGGGATGTGCACCACTGCCCAATATTTCGAGGTGGATGGGGAGATCCTCGATTTGAGCAGCTCGTACTGGGGTGGACGGGTGGCACTCATAGTACTGCAGGTAAAGTCCCACAATAACTTGACAAAACTGCCCGGGGTCGCGTCTGGGGTTCTCAGATGAATACTGGGGGTCGACATGGCAAGGAATGGCTGTGAGTGCGGCGCACAACGGTGAGGGGTGCTCGGCAAGGTCACGGAGCGGCCTTTATATAGCACCGGGGCTGGGATATCTACCCGGGTGGAAGGTAACTGGCTGACGATCCTGTACTCGGGTCAAATCCACAGATATACTCATCACATAAAGGGTGACGCATTACTGTGGGCGTTGACGGGGTTGGTTTTGGTAGCTGCGCCCGATATATAATAATGCAACTGTACGCCAACATACACATGCATAGCCACTACTCCAAAAATCAGAGCGCTCAAACAGACAGCATGCAACAAAAGCGATACAAGGCCACACATCACAAAGCGTAGGAAAACTAAGGCTCGATACAACTTTGAGCGACTTAGTCTACTTCGTTAATGTCCAAGTGGGCTGGCCTTGCGGACGCCGATGCTTCTCCATGGTTCTCACCGTCGGGGTTTGCTGGTTGAGGCTGAGGTGCTGCAGGGTCGGGGAGATGGTGATGACCATCCCGGGGGTTGTTGGCCCAAATCCCGTTGGAATGGGTTTCCAAAAGGCGACGAAGCGCTTCTGGGGTCACCAAAGTGCTCTGGTTGATGGCTGGCGCAGGCCTCAAGGGATCGATCGGGTGTCCGAACAGCACGACTGGGTTGTCGGTGGCGGCCTCCGCTTCTCTCCTCGCTGGGGCTCGGCGAACCAGCTCTCCACGAGCTGCGATCAGATCAAGAGTGACCTGGTCGAACAGTCGTTCTAGTGCGCTTATATAGCGCACCAAATGCAACAGCGCAGGATCCGTCTCGTGGTCTCCGTCGGCAACTTGGGGCGGCCTACCATACCCGTCACGACTGGGGTAGTAGTAGAACGAGCGACAGTTAACTCTGGGCGACAAGTGCCGGAGTTGGACTATAGCCTCTCGGGCTGCCAGTTGGATGGCTTGTGGCTCGAAGGAAGTTGTACTTCCAGTGAACCTGTAGGGGCGTTCTGGCGACAGACCCCTACCGTAGATGTGCACAGTGGCCCAGTACTGACGGCTCTCACCGTACATGGGTCCCTGGTACACAACATACTCAGGAGGCTCTTCTAAAGCATAGGCACGGTGGGTGAGGTTTGCGAGCACAGTCACAAAACCTCCAAGGTTGGTCGCTGTGGTCTCATTGTGAACAATGGGACCAGGCATCGTGGCTTGGGTTGGGAGAAAGAGGCTGTGCTGTGATGGAGGCTAGCGTGCCCTTTTTATAGGAAAAAGGGACGGAGTCTTCCTCCGCACACTTGCGATAGAGACGGTTTGGGTGTCGGTTACTGGCGCGTGATCGACGGGCTAGGCTGATAGGTTGGGCACCGTCCGCCGGAAAGGGCGTCGGGTCACTGTGGAGCTATCTTACGCGGGAAGCTTGACCGGGGTTAGGCAAAGGTCTGGTGGTTTGGTTAACCTAGTTTTATTGACCTGGCTAAGATAGGATTAGCCAATGGTCAGCCTGGCTCTGATACCAAGTCTGTCACGACCGGATTTTTGGGGTATAAATTCCCAGAAAAACGGCCTGTGCGCTCATCAGCCCCAGGATTACTGTTAGCTGATGAGGTACCAACTTGATACAAGAATTCCAAGCAAGTACAAAAATATGAAGTACAAGACCATTTAGGCCTAGGGGTACAACATTTGGTTTCTAATGATCGAGGGCGGAAGCGATTGGGTGCATCTGCGTCTATGGGACTCCATTTCCCACAAGAACAGCTGACCAGGCTAACTCCTATCTTCGCGAGGCTGCACACGTCAACGCGTAGGTTGTCACCACGGTGCTCATCTCCAAGCGAGGAATCTGGCCAAGACAATAGCCAGGGACAAGCCAGTGAGTACGTTTGAATGTACTCGCAAACATTAAGAACACGGGTATAATAAATCGAGAACATGCTCTGGATTATTATGTAATCACACGTCTGTCACGAAAAGGTACGAAAACCATGATGCACACATGTGGTTAAAAATAATTCAAAGTAAAATACTGGGTGCTAAGCGAGTGTCTGAAAGACTCCTCGAGCGGAAAATGCGGAACAATAATGCCACAGTCGGGCGTCGGGGCGACACCACATAAAGGGCTTATAACAGAAAATAATAGACAGTGCATGCCGCAGTCGGACGTCTGAGCGACATCACATAAAGGGCTTATATTTAAAGTAAGAAAACAAGTACACGCCACAGTCGGACGTCTGCGCGACGTCACATAAAGGGCTTATAAAAGATAAAAGAACAACAGGCATGCCGCAGTCGGGCGTCTGAGCGACACCACAGAAGGGGCTTATAAGAAAAATAATCACAGCGAATATCCAGGAGGTAGGACCATCCCAGGGACACTCAATCAAATACCTAAAATAAAAGGTTAGTCCAAAATAACAAAGATCATAATCCATAGGGGCCACAATCATGAATAATATTTAGTACAGTCGTTTCTCCATCCGAAGACCGATAATATAGCCAAGTCGTATCTCCATCCGAATACCGTTACTGAGTTCTAATCAAATCGTTCTCCATCCGAATACCGTTATCAGATTTCTATTCAGACAGTGGTTCTTACTCAAGAACATGACTATCCAACGGGGTATACCCTCTGCAGAGGGCATACCATTTTCCACGAGTAACGGGATTACTCAGTCCCTCGGGACTAATTCCGTCTACAGTCTTTTGATTGAAAACACGCCTGACCTGCACACACCAGCTTAACTCACCAGTGTCTGGAACCAACCACGACACCTGCTGGAGTTTTATTTTAAAAGTTATAGTCAGTCAAAGTTTGGTCAACTCTGTTTTTAAATAGAACCAGAAAAATGAAAACGCTTCGAGGGAAAATACGCTTTCGCAGCAGAGAAATGTACGCGGGGTTTTGCGCCTTCACTTAAACAGAGAGAGGGCGGACGTGCGAGTCGCTGACAGTGGGTCCAGAGGGCCCACTAGTCAGGTTTGACTGGTCTCCCCCTCCCTCCTTTCCCTGTGCCCGAACAGTGGCGAGGCTCCGGCGGGCGCCGGCGACGAACGGCGGCTCCTCGAGGGCATCCAAGGGCGGGGATGGAACGGCAAGAACGAAGCGGTCCTCGGGGTGGTCATTGGGTCGGCGGAGGTGGAAGGAGTCGCCGGCGGCGAGCTCCGCGGCGGAGAGAAGCTACGGTGGTGAAGTGCTTTTTGTGCTCCGGTGGTCTCTGATCAAAGATGAGTAGCTGGGTAGCTCCGCAAGGACCAGAGGGAGCGACTGGTGGTGCTGGTTGGGCGAGAGGGTGGCCGGTTGCGACGAATCGCACCGGAGCTTGGCGGCGGCCGGGCTGGCCGGAGTTGAGGGAGACGGCCACTACAGGTCGATTCACTACGCGGGAAGCTCTTCGAGGAGTGTCTGAAGTCGCGTGAGTGCTCGGAGGGGCTCGGGGACCCTTTATATAGCATGACGAGGCTGGCTCCGCGGCGGCAGCAGATAAGATTGCCGGCGACCGCTTTCCCGTAGTTGCAGGGCATCGTGGCGGCGACGAACGCGTTCCGACGAGCGGGAGGATAAGCACGGCCTGTGCTCCGGGGCAGCTGGCGCGCGCTGGTGGTTTGGGCGGCGCCGTCCGCGGCGGAATCCGCTACCGACGCCGGCGTGCCGCCAAGGGCGCGGCCAGCGGCTCAGCAGGGCGACAGAGCTACCGTGGAGCAGGGGGGCTAGTGCGCGGTTCAGCGATGCAGAGGGGGCCAGGGTCGGGCCGCGTCGAGTGCGGCAGTGCGGCGTGTCGGCGTAGTGCGCGCGCGTGCAAAACGTGCGCCCAGAGCACGCACGGCACCTGCTCGACGAAATGCCAGCGCGCTCTAGAGCTCGAGGGTGGAGCTGGCACTGCACAGGATGGAGGTAGGGGTAGCAAGACACTCAGTGGACAAGGTGGATAGGTCAGGAGTTCAAGTCCACAATGCAAACCAGGGAGCTTGCCAAAAGTGGCTGTGCACACCAGGTGTTTGACAGAATGCTAGATGCACTTAGGCAACTCTTGGAGTGGCCAAAATCTCCAGATCAGTGTCTCTTTAGATGCAGGAGATGGTGGTAAGGTCAGTTTGGCAAAAACAGAAAGTTGATAGTGCAAGTTTTGCAAAACTCCAGTTTTGGGCAGAAAGAAAAAGGGTTTAGAATATGCATTTCAAAACCTCCAATGAGCCCAATCTCCTGGACTTAAGAGTTTGGTAGGGAGGGCTGCAAGTAGGAAAAGGCTCAGGATTACTAGAGCAAGGAAAAATAAGGTTGCAGTACAAATCACCAATTGGACCAGAATGCAAAAGAGGCTGATCCACTCAAATTTTCCAAGGAACATCACTGGGTTTTTGCTTGAAGATGAATGGTATACATCCACTGACATCTCCAAACACTTGGAAGAGTTTTTAGAAGAATATTTAAATGGGTTGTAGTGCAGAAGTGCCTACTGGACCAGATTGGAGAAGTTGGTGTAGAGCTCAAAAACCTCCAATGGCCAGAAGGTATTCTTGCACAAAAGTGATGTGGAACCATCACATGACATCCCCAAATTTTGGTGGAATTTTTAGAAGCATTTATCAAAAGGTTGCAGTGCAAAAAGGAGCTCCAAATTTAAGAAAGATCACTTTAAAAGAATTAAAACTTATGAAAAATAATTATGCAAATAAATCCACTGACAAAGGATTGATTTTATGAAGAGGGCACACAAGTCAAAGATACACTTTGAAGGTTTTTTCCCACAAGAGGCATAAATCCAAAATCACAAAAGGGTAAAACTTGACAATTGGAAAAGTTTTATTTCCTGGCAACATTTTAATAACTAAAAACAAGGCCAAACTTTTGGGATGTCACACTGATTGACTTGTTCAAGGAGAAGAAGTTACTTCTTAAGAGCTAATCATGACTTAAGTAAGGACTTTGCTATCCTCGATGATGGTTCCCAACCAAAACCCGGAAGTGTTTTATGGTAAGACTTCTACGTGGTCATGCTTGTCCTGGACAGCGTGTTCACAGCGTGTCGCAACGTCATCTCGTCGGTTTGTGTTGCAAATTCTCTTTCCAGACACGTCGTCTGAATTATCCTGTTACCAATCAGATCTGAATCTCAGGCAGATATGATGGTTGGAACTTCTTCCAAGAACTATGATATAGGTTCCAGTGAAGTGGACGCACCTAGCTGGAAGCACTATTATTGTAGTATCTTGATTAATCCGTTTGGTCACTCCCCATGAGGATCTCGCATGACTTATTCTAGAAGTTAATCCTTATGGATTCTTGAGCTCCCGAAGTCTGACGTTTACTTGATGACCATGTTGATGCTTTAAGCCTGATCGTGGTATCTAGTACATCAAGGAGAACATGAGAAGCAGAGTGCTAAATGTCTCTCGGTCGATCATCCAGGTTTTGTTCCTTGGCATTGCTAAGGACAAATCTTAGAAAGTGTTATCTTCCTTTGCATCTACTTCCTGCATCATTATTCATCATGGTAGTATGATGTGTTGCCAGGATCCTCGGCACGGATGTTGGTAAAACCTTGATGAATATGGAAATGCTCAAGTTCTTAAGAGCATGCTCAGACACTAGGTTATAGCCTCGGTATCAATTGGAATGTGCCTTCCATTTGCCGAGTTGTCTTATAACTCTAGTTTCCTTTCCAAATTGAGTATGCCATTCTTCCGAATTCCTTCAAACAAATGTTTGTAATTTACCTTAGGCTGGTATGAAGAGTTTCAATGATCTATGGATCAAAAGTAATTATTTTTGCCACTTAAGGGAATAGCACTACGAGTCACCTCCCCTAAGATGCCTCGTTATGGTATCATGGGAAACTTAACTCCTCGCTACTTTGAAACCCCCTCACCATCTATTTAAATGTGGAATTGTTGCCTACCAAATCGAACTTTCGCCATCTGTTTCTTCCATCCTCTCGATGTGTGTTTTGTGTCTCAACTCGAGAGATGTTACTATGTCTCATCCCGTGAGTTGATTGTGAGTTGCTCGATCTTCGAGGAGATCGTTTCCAATAGAATCTCTTTTCGTCGTCATCGAGTTGAATGAAGATCCCGAGAGCAAGGATATCAATATCAACATGAAGCAAGGAACCAACGTTCACATGAAGGGCAATTGGATCGCGAAGATTGTGTTAGCTTTGTGCCCCCTCTGTCTTCATACCTCATGTCTTGAATCTCGGGACGAGATTCTTGTTTAGTGGGGGTGAGTTGTCACAGACCCAGTTTAATGCTTGTAATTAGTGGCATTGCATCCATGCATCATATTTAAATTTCTGAAACTTGAATTGAGGATTGTTGAAGCCTCAAAACTTTAATCAAAAGCAGGGCAAAGAACCATGGAAAATGCATTCAATGTTCCAAAATGGCCTAAAATAATGTTGGTTATATTTGGCAGAGGTTTTTGCACCAAACCAAAAATAATGAACATTTTTAGGAATATTTTGGGCATTGAATTTAAATCATTATTTTATTTGCATTTGGAATTATATTCATAACATGTATAGAATATATTTCCAAATACCATGAAACATTTTATGTGCATTTGGAATAGTCCATTCAGCAACATAAAAATATTCAGAGGAATGTTTGGCATTGTTTATGTTGAGCTTTGAATTTTTGAACAGTGACAAATGTTTAAATAAATAGAAAACAGAAGAAAAGTAAAACAGAGCAGAACTCACCTGGGCCAATATGCCAGACGGCCCAGCTAGTCGCCCAGCCCACCTGGGCCTCCCTTGTCGTCTTCCTCCTCTTCCAGGAGGACGAGTGCGTGTGCCCGGCGCGCATGGCCACACGCCGGCCACCTCCAGGCTTCCTGCCTGCGCCCGACCCCCCTGGAGACGCCACGCACACCCCTGGCCCCTCTCTCACTCTCCCCGCGTCCATCCCCCTCCTCTGCTCTCTCCGTACAGCACCACCGAACACGCCGTCGCCACCGCTCGTTGTTGCCACAGCCACCGCCTTCCCCTCATCCCCTCGACATGCCCACGAGCTTCGTTTCGCCACCCCCGTCCTTTACGTCGAGCTACGCACCGCCAGACGCCCCGGAATGCCCTCACTACCATCGTCTTCACCGCCGGCGCCCGAAGATCGCCTCCGTCGATTCGGGAGCTACAACTTGTCCCCGGCCACACCGAGCAAACCCGCATGACCGCGGTGAGCTCTGCCACCGTTTTGCCCTGCCCCCGTGGTTTACCTCTCGCCGTAGACGTCATCCCCATGAGCTCTGAAGCTCGCCGACGTCGTGCTTCATCACCACCGTGGCTACGGACACCGTTGCTTGCACTTGAGCTCGTCATCGTGCTCGGGTTGCTCCTAGGAGACGAACACAGCCACTAGCTCGCCTTGTCGTGCATCGTAGTGCCACAACCGTCGCTGCCCAAGCTCCGGCCACCGCTGCCTTTGACACCGCCGTCGCCTCCAGCCACCCCGCGGCCTCCCGCTTGCAAGATGCGGGCGAGCCTCAGCAGCGCGTAGATGCCCTCCGCCGCATGAATGGTCGCCGGAGGACAGATTCCGGCGTCCTCCGCCGTCTCGGCTCGTCGCCGGCGGCTTAACTCCGGCTAAACCCGGATTAGCAATAATGACCCAGCTAATCACCACCCCAACTAGTCACTTACATATGGGCCCCACGCCCTTAACTAATAACATTTTAATTACTGTTTAGTTTTATTTAATCACTGTGGCCCCACACGTCAGCGTTGACCTCACTGACGTGGCCCTTGACCTGGCCCCACTGGTCAGCCTCTGTTCCTGCCCTATTACACTGACATGCGGGCCCCACGTGTCAGGTTTGACCTGGGCTGGCGCATTTGACTTGCTGACGTTGTGATGATGTCACTCTGACGTCATAAAGCCTTTCCGGAATTTAAAATAAATCATAAAAGATTTATTTATTCAGAAAATATCCAAAACTTCTAAAATTAATAGAAAATAAACCATAACTCCAAATGAAATAATTTATATATGAAAAATTATCAGAAAAATGCAATCTATCCATCTGTACCATTTTCCTGCATGTTGGAACAACTTATAGTTGCTAAATAGGGCAAATCAAATGTTTGGCATTTAAATAATCACAGATGGAGTTTGAATTTGAACCTTCGGTGCAAACCAACTTCATTTAATCGGATTGCTAGCTGCATTAGCTCAAACACTAGCATATTGCCATGCCATGATCATGCATCATATTGTTGCATTGCATTGATTGTGTTCTCTCTTGTTTGCCGGTGTTTGCCCCCTCTAAGTAGACGTTCTTCCGGTGATGAGTTCGATGACACCGATGAAGAGCTATACTATTTTCAGAAGTGCCAGGCAAGCAAACCCCCATTGAGCATTCCGATAATATCCCACTCTCTCGCTTTTGCTCTCTTTTACTGCATTAGGACAACAACGATTCACCTTTTACATGTTGCGGTAGCTGAACCCCTTTCCTCTGCATGACCTGTCCTTGCCACAGTAAATAGTTGAAACCCACTAGCATGAGTAGGAGTTGTTTGAGCCATGATGTGCCTACTCATTCATGCTTGCTTGTTATGCCTGCTATGCTTAGAGTTGTGTCAGGTCTGATTCATCTGGGATGGATTGGAACGGCGTGAACATGTCCTATTGTGTGAGAGCTAAGTGTGTGAACACGATTCGGTAAAGGTAGCGGTGAGAGGCCATGTAGGAGTACATGGTGGGTTGTCTCATTGAAACCGTCCTCAGGAACTGAGTTCTGTGTTTGTGATCCATGAACAACTACTACCACACATTGGGCTCCGGGCTCTCCAAGATCTCTCGACTTATTAATCAACCTGATCTCTGTCCAGGAGTTGCAACTAGTTTATGGTGTTTGTAGGTAGTGTTAATACTCTACCAAGTGGCACCCGGTACAGGTGGGCTTGGGACAGATGATACGTCTCCAACATATCTATAATTTATGAAGTATTCATGGTACTATATTATCCATCTTGGATGTTTATGGGCTTTATTATGCACTTTTATATTATTTTTGGGACTAATGTATTAACCCAGAGCCCAGTGCCAGTTCCTGTTTTTCCCTTGTTTCGGTGTTTCGAAGAAAAGGAATAACAAACGGAGTGCAAACGGAATGAAACCTTCGGGAGAAGTTATTTTTGGAAAGAAAGCAATCCAGGAGACTTGGAGTGCACGTCAGGGTATCAACGAGGAGAGCACGAGGCAGGGGGCGTGCCCACCCCCTGGGCGCACCCTCCACCCTTGTGGGCCCCTTGTGGCTTCCCTTACCGACTTCTTTCGCCTATATATATCCATATACCCTAAAACCTTCGGGGAACAGAATAGATCGGGAGTTCCGCCACCGCAAGCCTCTCTAGCCGCCAAAAACCAATCGGGACCCTGTTCCGGCACCCTGCCGGAGGGGGGATCTTCACCGGTGGCCATCTTCATCATCCCGACGCTCTCCATGACAAGGAGGGAGTAGTTCACCCTCAGGGATGAGGGTATGTACTAGTAGCTATGTGTTTGATCTCTCTCGTGTTCTTGATTTGGCATGATGTTGATGTATCGCGAGCTTTGCTATTATAGTTGGATCTTATGATGTTTCTCCCCCTCTACTCTCTTGTAATGGATTGAGTTTTCCCTTTGAAGTTATCTTATCGGATTGAGTCTTTAAGGATTTGAGAACACTTGATGGATGTCTTGCCGTGCTTATCTGCGGTGACAATGGGATATCACGTGATCCACTTGATGTATGTTTTGGTGATCAACTTGCGGGTTCCGCCCATGAACCTATGCATAGGGGTTGGCACACATTTGCGTCTTGACTCTCCGGTAGAAACATTGGGGCACTCTTTGAAGTACATTGTGTTGGTTGAATAGATGAATCTGAGATTGTGTGATGCATATCGTATAATCATACCCACGGATACTTGAGGTGACATTGGAGTATCTAGGTGACATTAGGGTTTTGGTTGATTTGTGTCTTAAGGTGTTATTCTAGTACAAACTCTATGATAGATTGACCAGAAAAAATAGCTTCGTGTTATTTTGCTACGGACTATTGAATAGATCGATCCGAAAGGATAACTTTGAGGTGGTTTCGTACCCTACAATAATCTCTTCATTTGTTCTCCGCTATTAGTGACTTTGGAGTGACTCTTTGTTGCATGTTGAGGGATAGTTATATGATCCAATTATGTTATTATTGTTGAGAGAACTTGCACTAGTGAAAGTATGAACCCTAGGCCTTGTTTCAACGCATTGCAATATCGTTTACGCTCACTTTTACCACTTGTTACCTTGCTGTTTGCATATTTTCAGATTACAAAAACCTATATCTGCCATCCATATTGCACTTGTATCACCATCTCTTCGCTGAACTAGTGCACCTATACAATTTAGCATTGTATTGGGTGTGTTGGGGACACAAGAGACTCTTTGTTATTTGGTTGCAGGGTTTCTTGAGAGAGACCATCTTCATCCTACGCCTCCCACGGATTGATAAACCTTAGGTCATCCACTTGAGGGAAATTTTCTACTGTCCTACAAACCTCTGCACTTGGAGGCCCAACAACATCTACAAGAGAAGGTTGTGTAGTAGACATCAAGCTCTTTTTTGGCGCTGTTGCCGGGGAGGCTAGGTAAGCGGCACTCACACCCCTTCAACTAAGCTCTTTTCTGGCGCCGTTGCTGGGGAGGTGAGTGCTTGAAGGTATATCTTTAGATCTTGCAATCGAATCTTTTAGTTTCTTGTTTTATCACTAGTTTAGTTTATAAAAGAAAATTAAAAAAATGGAATTGAGGGTGCCTCATATGCTTCATCTTTTTAATGTCTTCCGTGAAAATAAGGATTCCGATAATCGTGCTCAATTGCTAGAGGAAGAATGCATTAAAATGTTTGGCATTAAATCTTTGAATGATGAGCATGATTGCAATGTTTTTAGTATGAATTCTTTGAATATCCATGATGCTAATGATATGCAAAGCCACAAGCTTGGGGATGCTATGTTTGATGAAGATGATATTTTTAGTCCCCCAAGTTTTGATGTGCAAATTTATTATGATGAAAGCATGCCTCCTATCTATGATGATTATTGTGATGACACGTATGTTATAAAGAATAATGATAACCATGAAACTTCTCATCTTGATTTCAATCCCATGATAGTTATTTTCTTGAATTTGCTCCCACTATTCCAAATGAGAAGAATTTTGCTTATGTGGAGAGTAATAAAATTTCTATGCTTGTAGATCATGAAAAGAATGCTTTAGGTGCTGGTTATATTTTTGAATTCATTCATGATGCTACTGAAAATTATTATGAGAGAGGAACATATGCTTGTAGGAATTGCAATAATATCAAGTTTCCTCTCTATGTGTTGAAAATCTTGAAGATTTGCTTGTTTTACCTTCCTATGCTAGTTGTTTCATGTTCCGATAAGTTGTTTGCTCACAAAATCCCTATGCATAGGAAGTGGGTTAGAATTAAATGTGCTAGTCATATTCTTCATGATGCTCTCTTTATGTTCCAATTCTTATCTTCTATGTGAGCATCATTGAAATCATCATGCCTAGCTAGGGGCGTTAAACGTTAGCGCTTGTTGGGAGGCAACCCAATTTTATTTTGGTTTCTTGCTTTTTGGTTCTGTTTAGTAACAAAAAATCCATCCAGATTCTGTTTAGATGTGGTTTTATGTTTTAATTAGTGGTTGTGCCAAGTAGAACCTTTGGGAAGACTTGGGTGAAGTCTTTTTGATCTTGCTGTAAAAAACAGAAACATTAGCACTCACGAGATTAGCTACAAATTTTTACTGGAGAGTGATATTTAGTTGATTCTTTTTGCAGATGATTAATAGATAAATTACACACGTCCAGAAATTTATTTAAGAATTTTTGGACTTACATAAGTATACGTTTGATACAGATTACTACAGACTGTTCTGTTTTTGACAGATTCTGTTTTCTATGTGTTGTTTGCTTATTTTGATGAATCTATGAGTAGTATAGGAGGGTATGAACCATAGATAAGTTGGAATACAGTAGATATTACACCAATATGAATTTAGAATGAGTTCACAACAGTACCAAAAGTGGTGATTTATTTTCTTATACTAACGGAGCTTACGAGTTTTCTGTTAAGTTTTGTGTTGTGAAGTTTTCAAGTTCTGGGTAAAGATTCGATGGACTATGGAATAAGGAATGGAAAGAGCCTAAGCTTGGGGATGCCCAAGGCACCCCAAGGTAATATTAAAGGACAACCAAGAGCCTAAGCTTGGGGATGCCCCGGATGGCATCCCCTCTTTCGTCTTCGTTCATCGGTAACTTTACTTGGAGCTATATTATTATTCACCACATGATATGTGTTTTGCTTGGAGCATCATTTTATTTTCTTTAGATTTGCTTGCTGTTTGAATAAAATACTAAGATCTGAAATTATTAAATGGGAGAGTCTTCACATAGCTAAATAATTATTTAACTACTCATTGATCTTCACTTATATCTTTTTGGAGTAGTTTGTCATTTACTCGTGTGCTTCACTTATATCCTATGAGTAAATAGTTGAATGAGTTGAATATCATAAATCTGAAATTATATATGTTTCATATGCTTATCCCATGGGGAGTACTGACTTCACATATAAGAAGTGGAGGTGGTAAATTTATTGAAGTTTAGCAAACATTGTATTGGTCACTTGAACAATTCATGAAAGAATATTGAAGGAAGAGAGATTTCACATATAAATATACTATCTTGGACATCTTTTGCAATTGTGAGCACTCATTAAAATATGACATGCTAAAAGGTTGATGTTGGACAAGGAAGACAACATAATGGGTTATGTTTTCTTATACTATCTTGGACATCTTTTGCAATTGTGAGCACTCATTAAAATATGACATGCTAAAAGGTTGATGTTGGACAAGGAAGACAACATAATGGGTTATGTTTTCTTATATCCGAAATAAAGTATATTGTCATGGATCGCCCAACACGTTGAGCTTGCCTTTCCCCCTCATGCTAGCCAAATTCTTTGCACCAAGTAGAGATACTACTTGTGCTTCCAAACATCCCTTAAACCAGTATTGCCATGAGAGTCCACCATACCTACCTATGGATTGAGTAAGATCCTTCAAGTAAGTTGTCATCGGTGCATGCAATAAAAATTGCTCTCTAAATATGTATGATATGGAAGAAATAAAAGCGACAGACTGCATAATAAAGGTCCCTATCACAAGTGGCAATATAAAGTGACGTTCCCTCACATTAAGATTTTGTGCATCCAACTATAAAAGTGCATCGCAACCTCTGCTTCCCTCTGCGAAGGGCCTATCTTTTATGATTGTCTTTTACCTTATGCAAGAGTCATGGTGATCTTCACCTTTCCTCTTTACATTTTATCCTTTGGCAAGCACCTTGTGTTGGAAAGATTCTGATATATATATCCAATTGGATGTAAGGCATCATGAACTATTATTGTTGACATTACCCTTGAGGTAAAAGGTTGGGAGGCGAATCTATAAGCCCCTATCTTTCTCTGTGTCTGATTAAAACTTTGGACCCATAAATATCGCGTGAGTGTTAGCAATTGTGAAAGACTATATGCTAGTTGAGTATGTGGGGTTTGCTAAATTAAAGCTCTGACATAGACTCTTCCTGAAAATAAGATGAAGTGTAATTGTTTGATGACTGATAACACGGTTTGTTAGTTTTCAAGAAAGTTTATGATATATACTTTAACATGTGAATAGCTTGTTACTTGATCATGAAAATCTTTATGAGTTGAGCTACTGTTATGATATATAATGATGCTAGAAAAGGTGATTGAAATTATCATTAGTCAAACTTGTGCACCTGCTAGCATTCACACTTCATAAATTATTTCTTTTATCATTTACCTACTCGAGGATGAGCAGGAATTACGCTTGGGGATGCTGATACGTCTCCAACGTATCTATAATTTATGAAGTATTCATGCTATTATATTATCCATCTTGGATGTTTATGGGCTTTATTATGCACTTTTATATTATTTTTGGGACTAACCTATTAACCCAGAGCCCAGTGCCAGTTCCTGTTTTTCCCTTGTTTCAGTGTTTCGAAGAAAAGAAATATCAAACGGAGTCCAAACGGAATGAAACCTTCGGGAGAAGTTATTTTTGGAAAGAAAGCAATCCAGGAGACTTGGAGTGCACGTCAGGGGATCAACGAGGAGAGCACAAGGGAGGGGGTGCACCCTCCACCCTCGTGGGCCCCTCGTGGCTCCCCTTACCGACTTCTTTCGCCTATATATATCCATATACCCTAAAACCTTCGGGGAACAGAATAGATCGGGAGTTCCGCCACCGCAAGACTCTGTAGCCACCAAAAACCAATCGGGACCCTGTTCCGGCACCCTGCCGGAGGGGGGATTCCTCACCGGTGGCCATCTTCATCATCCTGGCGCTCTCCATGACGAGGAGGGAGTAGTTCACCCTCGGGGCTGAGGTTATGTACCAGTAGCTATGTGTTTGATCTCTCTCGTGTTCTTGATTTGGCACGATCTTGATGTATCGCGAGCTTTGCTATTATAATTGGATCTTATGATGTTTCTCTCCCTCTACTCTCTTGTAATGGATTGAGTTTTCCCTTTGAAGTTATCTTATCGGATTGAGTCTTTAAGGATTTGAGAACACTTGATGTATGTCTTGCGGTGCTTATCTGTGGTGACAATGGGATATCACGTGATCCACTTGATGTATGTTTTGGTGATCAACTTGCGGGTTCCGCCCATGAACCTATGCATAGGAGTTGGCACACGTTTTCGTCTTCTCCGGTAGAAACTTTGGGGCACTCTTTGAAGTACTTTGTGTTGGTTGAATATTTGAATCTGAGATTGTGTGATGCATATCGTATAATCATACCCACGGATACTTGAGGTGACATTGGAGTATCTAGGTGACATTAGGGTTTTGGTTGATTTGTGTCTTAAGGTGTTATTCTAGTACAAACTCTATGATAGATTGAACAGAAAGAATAGCTTCGTGTTATTTTACTACGGACTCTTGAATAGATCGATCCAAAAGGATAACTTTGAGGTGGTTTCGTACCCTACAATAATCTCTTCGTTTGTTCTCCGCTATTAGTGACTTTGGAGTGACTCTTTGTTGCATGTTGAGGGATAGTTATATGATCCAATTATGTTATTATTGTTGAGAGAACTTGCACTAGTGAAAGTATGAACCCTAGGCCTTGTTTCAACGCATTGCAATACCGTTTACGCTCACTTTTACCACTTGTTACCTTGCTGTTTTTATATTTTCATACTACAAAAACTTATATCTACCATCCATATTGCACTTGTATCACCATCTCTTCGCCGAACTAGTGCACCTATACAATTTAGCATTGTATTGGGTGTGTTGGGGACACAAGAGACTCTTTGTTATTTGGTTGCAGGGTTGCTTGAGAGAGACCATCTTCATCCTACGCCTCCCACGGATTGATAAACCTTAGGTCATCCACTTGAGGGAAATTTGCTACTGTCCTACAAACCACTGCACTTGGAGGCGCAACAACGTCTACAAGAAGAAGGTTGTGTAGTAGACATCAACAGACTAGGTCCAGTGGCACAGTGTACCAAGCGTCGCCTGTTTGGTGGGCTTGGGAACCCTGCTCACATCGTTTGGGGCCGTGAGCGACACCCCTGCCGGATCTCCTTGTGGATGGAACCTGAATAGGCGATAAACCTGGACTAGAGACTTGTGTGGTTAGTCAGGTCGTGGCCGACTCCCTCGCCAGGCTTCCGCTTGAAGGTTGCCGAGATACACGACGTGTACACGGTGGTAAGTGGCGAGAGCGTGTGTGAAGAAGTACACCCCTGCAGGGTTAACACCATCTATTCGAATAGCCATGTCTGCGTTAAAGGACTTCTGGGTTGCCTATACAGTTCATAGACAAGTGAAAGTGGATACTCTAAAATGCGCAAGACAAGCGTGAGTGCTATGGATGGCCTTCTCGTAGGCAGACGGGAGCGGATCCATAGTGGTGTATTGATATGGTGAATATGTGGACTCGTGTGCGCCACCTCAAAGAGTTACTTGCAGTCGTAGTTCGGGATAGCCACTGAGTCAAAGCTAGCTTGCTGCAGTTAAACTCCACCACCCCTTTGTTGATACTGATGCATATGTAGCTAGTTCTGATGTAAGTCTTACTGGGTACATTTGTACTCACGTTTGCTTAATTTATGTTTTTGCAGACAGACTTCAGTCTCACTAGTAGTTCCGCGTGGACTTCGATGTTTAGCTTGTTACCTCAGGTACGATCTTGTGTTCTCGGCACGGTCTTGTAGATAGTCAGGCTTCTAATCCTTTTTCATTTGTAGTTGTCTGTACTCAGACAAGTTAAGCTTCCGCATGTGCTTATTGCTTGTATGACTTGAATGCTGGGTCATCAGACCCATGTTTGTAATACTTGGCTCCTCGGAGCCTAATGAATAAATACTTTGGGTTGTAGAGTTTTGCTGTGATGCCATGTTGTATTTGCACATATCGAGCATATTGTGTGTATGATTTCAAATGCTTGGTATGTGTGGGATCCGGCAACCTAGTTGTTTATCCTTGGTAGCCTCTCTTACCGGGAAATGTCTCCTAGTGCTTCCACTGAGCCATGGTAGCTTGCTACTGCTCCGGAACACTTAGGCTAGCCGGCATGTGTCCTTCTTCGTTCCTGTGTCTGTCCCTTCAGGGAAATGTCACGTGGTGTCTACCGGAGTCCTGTTAGCCCAGCTACTACAGCCCGGATTCACTCGCTGACGACCGACACGTTCGTTGCTGGGTCATGTATGCCTGTCCTTGTAAGTTAGTGCCACTTTGGGTTTACGACTAGTCATGTCGACCCGGGTTCTTTGTCATATGGATGCTAGCGACACTATCATTTACGTGAGCCAAAAGGCGCAAATGGTCCCGGGCCAGGTAAGGTGGCACCCGTGGGAATACCGTGCGTGAGGCCGCAAAGTGATATGATGTGTCACATGCTAGATCGGTGTGACTTAGGATCGGGGTCCTGACAGAAACCTAACCATCTTTGATTAACGGGCTAGTCAAGTAGAGGCATACTAGTGACACTCTGTCTATGTATTCACACATGTACTAAGTTTCCGGTTAATACAATTCTAGCATGAATAATAAACATTTATCATGATATAAGGAAGTATAAATAACAACTTTATTATTGCCTCTGGGGCATATTTCCTTCAGTCTCCCACTTGCACTAGAGTCAATAATTAGTTCACATCGCCATGTGATTTATCATCAATAGTTCACAGTGTCATGTGACCAACACTCAAAAGGTTCACTAGAGTCAATAATCTAGTTCACATCGTTATGTGATTAACACCCGAGAGTAATAAGGTATGATTATGTTTTTCCTGTAAGAGAAATTTTAGTCTACGGGTCTGCAACATTCAGATCCGTATGTATTTTGCAAATTTCTATGTCTACAATAGTCTGCACGAAGCTACTCTAGCTAATTGCTCCCACTTTCAATATGTATCTAGATCGAGACTTAGAGTCATCCAGATTGGTGTCAAAGCTTGCATCGACGTAACTCTTTACGACAAACTCTATGTCACATCCATAACCGAGAAACATTTCCTTAGTTCTCAAAGGATAATTTTGACCAATGTCCAGTGATCTACTCCTAGATCACTATTGTACTCCCTTGCCAAACTCATGGTGAGGTACACAATAGGTCTGGTACACAGCATATCTGTCACGACCGGTTTTTCAATAAAATAATTATTGAGAGACCAATCCCTTTTACGGACCAGTAAGGAAGAATTCCTTCTCACTGGTAGACAATATCTTGGTCACAGAAGAAAAATACCAGGAGTACTGAATATAATACAAGGTTGAGCGGAGACTGCTCAACAATTATTACATGCACGCCGATAAAACAAGACGGCGGATAGGGTGGCATACTACTAACTCACGATAATAACGGTGGTGGAAATATCACCGCGAAGCGAGTGATATGACTCCTGAAGACTACAGCTCTTCGAGCGTCGGAGTGAGGCTCGAGGAGGCTTATTGCGGGTGGCGGAAGCGTATATAAAACAAGTGACCAATATCCGGGATCGCGCAGGACTGACTGGGACTCCTCTAGGCGTCGGACGCGCTATCAAACTCTTCATCCAAGAGATCGCCTTCGTCATCATCTGGCCAAATCAACAAGCCAGGTGAGTACTATGAAAGTACTCGCAAGACAATTCGGACATAAGATATAACAAATGTAAACATGAAGCATATGAACAATTAACCAGTGCGTTCAGACATAGAGATAATAAATACGGGGTGCCAAACGAGGGTCTGAATGACTCCTCGAGAGGAAACTTCAGAATAGTAATACTGGTGCCAAACGAGGGTCTGAATGACTCCTCGAGAGGAAACTGCAAGAATAGTAATGCTGGTGCCAAGCGAGGGTCTGAATGACTCCTCGAGCGGAAAATGCAGAATAATAATACCGGGCCAAACGAGGGTCTGAATGACTCCTCGAGAGGAAAAATGCAGAATAATAATGCCACAGTCGGGCGTCGGGGCAACACCACATAAAGGGCTTATAACAGAAAATAAAGGCAGTGCGTGCCACAGTCGGACGTCTGAGCGACATCACATAAAGGGCTTATATTACAGCTCAATAATACAATAGTTCGGGAACATAAATTATCCCAAGCACGAGACAAATATAAAGTTAGTCCACCCACAGGAATAACAAATAAACTGGATTTACCACTTGAGCTTGTTCACCGGGGACAAGTCTTCCACGCGGATAGATACGGATACACTGATTACACTACTTGTTCATGGATACGATGATTTGGAAGGAATTGACTCTGCAGAGTTTGTACTTAACCACAGCCAACGGATTTCAGTAGTCACGGGGACTAGTTCCGTCTACGGTGTTTTGGAAGAAACACGTCTAACCAGTACACACCCAATTCAACCTTCCGAAGCCAGGGATCACCCTCGGCAACGTTCAAGAAAAACCTTGAGACGGGGAGGCTACAACCTCGCGTAGCATGGGATCAAATTTCTATACGCGCGCTCTAAGGGGGTGCCCCCCCCCCTCTCGGTCCCAACCGGAAACACCCATATCCCCTGACCGGATGACTGGCTTTAATCCTGGGCCAAGGTACCATCATCCCGGCCTCTCTGTTTGGTGTGTACACGGAAAGAGGTTACCAACTTACTAAACCGCATCCTGGCAAATGAAACATGTGGTAGCACGGAAGAGGGAAAGAACGATAACGTGACTCCGTCCACGTTAGCGTCAGAAATAGTCGGATGACGCAAGGCTGGTATGCTACAACAGTACCACCTTGCTGCCCTTCATGTCACCACATGATTAGGCCATCTCTCATCAGAGATCATCGCAACTATGGAACATGCGGGGAAAAGAACGATAACGTGACTCCGTCCACGTTAACGTCGGAGAAAGTCGGATGACGCAAGGCTGGTATGCTACAACAGTACAACCTTGCTGCCCTTCATGTCACCACATGATTAGGCCATCTCTCATCAGAGATCATCGCAACTTTGGAACATGCAGGTAGTTGCCTTACAAGCAACGAGGTATCTACCGACACTCATATGCCACGCACAAAACTTTCAAGCAAACATGCAAAACACCTGTCATATCAAATGTTCAAAACATGCTTGCCTGGTTCGGAGAAGTCGGAGTCTAGCTCGGCGAAGTTCGCGGCCCCGTCACCTCTTTCGGAACCTACGGCAATCACGAAAACGGGCACTAACGTGAAAACCAATGGGTGCACATAAACTTCTCCAAATATTTTCCAAATAAATCTCATAAAAAACTAGACAAAATTTGAAGATTGTCAGAAAAAGAATCACTCAAAAATCCCTTTTTATTAAAAAGTTATAAAGGTTTCTGTCCAGGGACTTATCTGTAATGAAACAGAAAAGTTCCAGGGTTTTAACTAAGAAAACAGAAAACGGTTCGATCGGAAATGCGCAAGCTCAAGAGGGAAAGCGTATTTGCCCGAAGGCGCCAACAGAAAACGGTTTCAGGGGGAATATAACAGAGGCTGACATGCGGGGTCCACATGTCAGGTTTGAAAAGCTCGCCGGCGCCCGAAGACTGCGGTGGACGCCGGCGTCGAACCACGGCGAGTTAGGAGGATCGGAGGGTACCAAGAGCTTCAGCTTGTTCATCCGCGTCGGTGGGTGGTGGACTCGACCAACGGGGAGCACCATGTCGACGGCGACACTTTCTCCGGCGGACGGCGGTTCGGGTGATGGTGGGGAACCCCGGTGGAGGGCTGCATACTTCGAATTGAACCGCGGGTCAGAAAGAGGGATGCATAGTGAAGCTACTGGCAAGAGGAGGGAGGTGGAGGTGCACACACGGGGGCGAATCGAGCTGGATCTTGTGGCTGGTCGCGGCGGCCGGAGTCGAGGAAGGAGACCTCCTCGGGGCTCTTCCAGTGGCTAGGCGTGCTCAAGGTAGAGTGCAGGGATGGTGGGTGCTCGAGTTGAAGCTCGGGGCCTCTATTTATAGGCGGATCGACGGGGTGGCCGTGAACGGAGAATCTCCGGCGAGCGATTACGGCGATGCAGTGGATTGGCAGGAGGTTTGAGTGGCCAGGCAGCATCAGTGGAGGTTACTGGTGTCATTCCACAGCTAAACGGAGTTGGTCTTGGCGTAATGGCGTCGGTCCACGGTGAGATGACCGCACGGGCTCGACGGCGGCAGAGAGCGCGCTCCGCGCCCTGCGGTTCACGACGAGGGTGGCAGCGCGTTCGGGGGAGTGGAAGGCCACGCGGCGAGCTCCAGTGGTTTGGGCGGCGCTGGGTGGCGTCGTCGGCGCCGTGCCTCCCGCTGGCGGCCGGAAAGCCGCTGCTGGCGTCGGTCACGGGGCGGCGCACCTTCTGCTGCTCGTCGCCGACGTCCGCAAGGTGCCAGGCGTTCGTGCGGTGCAGGAACAAGAGGGAGGGGACGAGGAGTAAGGCGACAAAGTGGCATAGGCGAGATCGACGTCGGGTTCTGAAGAAAACGACAGTGCACTGCAGTGTTCTCTGAACTTAACTGAAATTTGACATTGACAATGCACTGCAGGTGTTCGACAGAAGGATTTGGCTATGAGATAAATTTTTCTGGGGCTGTAACTTGGTGAGATGACCACTCAATGCACCCAGAGGCTGCCTGATTTTACTTGGAATTTTTGGAGAAAGTTTTGAATGAATTTCACCAAATTTGACAAATCTGGTTCAAACTTGCAGCAAGTGTAGTTTGAAAAATTTGAACTGAAGGCCAGTGGATCTTCATGGATCTTGGTTGAGGGTTCAAAGGACTAGGAAGGGGAGTTGGTTTGGGGGCAAACATCAAGACAGAAAATGGAGTTCCTTTGTAAATCTCCAAGTGCCAGAAGAGAAGACAGAAATTTGTTTGAATAAGATTTAAATGGAAAATATACATAGGGGAGGTTCAACTTGCTGGATTAGATGTCAAACATGATCCAAAGGTGAGGGAAGGGTTAGGAGAGAGTATTTGCACTAAGGCCATGGCAAGAGAGAAAAGTTGAAAGTGGTAAAGGATTATTCCAAAAGCCATAGTGCAAATTTCAAAGAGATTTTCAAAAGGCATTTCCCAAGTGAAAAGTATTTTGTCTTGGGTCCAAATAAAAAGCAAGAACCTCCAAGACCAAAAACAAGTCTTGGGTGAATCCAAATAAAACTCTTGCCATAAAGAAATATTTTGAAAGGGGGAGTTCTTTTTAAGAAAAAAAATTAAAATCACCTCCCTCAAGTCAAATAAAATCTTTTGAAAAATCCAAATAAAAACTTTTGTGTCACAACACCTACCCCCTTAGGAAAAATCTCGTCCTCGAGATTTCTGCTGATCCTCAAATAGATATGGATACTCTGCCTGGAGAAAATCTTCCCTTTCCCATGTCGCTTCATCCTCGGTGTGGTTGCTCCACTGAACCCTGAAAAATTTTGTCATTTTCTGACGGGTCCTCCTTTCAGACTCTTCCAATATCTTTACTGGTCTTTCTCTGTAGGTGAGATCTGGCTGCATATCAATGTCCTCATGAGGTACATGCTTCTCCGGGTTACTCACACATTTCCTCAACTGTGAGACGTGGAATACGTCATGGACGTCTGACAGCTCCTTGGGCAAGTCTAGTTGGTAGGCTACCGTGCCTCTTCGTGCCTTTACACAAAATGGTCCGATAAATCTTAGGGCTAGCTTCCCCTTAATTTTGAACCGTTGCAGACCCCTCATAGGAGATACTCGGAGGTATACGGAATCACCGGGTTCAAAGCTGACCTCACGATGCTTCTGATCATAGTAGCTCTTTTGTCGGCTCTGTGCTGTCTTCAGTCTGTCCCTGATCTGCTTAACTTTCTCCTCGGCCTCTTTAAGCATGTCTGGGCCGAAGATACGGCTGTCACCTGTTTCTGACCAATTCAGTGGGGTACGACACCTCCGTCCGTACAATGCTTCAAAGGGTGCCATTTGCAAGCTGGCTTGGTAACTGTTGTTGTAAGCAAATTCAGCATACGGCAAACTCTCTTCCCAACTGGATCCATAGGTGAGCACACAGGCT
The DNA here is from genome assembly GCF_018294505.1 of Triticum aestivum. Classification (NCBI taxonomy): domain Eukaryota; kingdom Viridiplantae; phylum Streptophyta; class Magnoliopsida; order Poales; family Poaceae; genus Triticum; species Triticum aestivum. The sequence continues at coordinate 237,134,260 of NC_057799.1, forward strand.
CTTAGCATATCCTCTAGGATTTGGTTTACACGTTCTGTTTGTCCATCAGTCTGAGGGTGGTATGCTGTACTGAAAGCTAGTTGCGTGCCCAGAGCTTGTTGTAGGTGATCCCAAAATTTGGAGACGAATTGTGTGCCTCGGTCTGATATTATAGTCTTTGGGACCCCATGCAAGCAAACTATACGGGAGAGATAAAGTTTTGCCAGTCTTTGTTTGGAGTAGGTAGTCTTCACGGGAATGAAATGAGCAACCTTGGTTAGTCGGTCTGTGATGACCCATATGGCGTCATTCCCACGTTGTGATCGGGGTAGTCCGACGATGAAGTCCATTCCTATTTCATCCCATTTCCACTCCGGTATCCTGTTAGGCTGGAGTAGCCCTGCTGGCTTTTGGTGCTCGGCCTTGATGCGCTGACATGAATCGCAACAAGCAATGAATGTGGCTATATCTCTTTTCATACCGTGCCACCAAAATCTTTCCTGAATGTCCTTGTACATTTTGGTTCCTCCAGGATGGATCGAGTATGGAGCGGTGTGGCTTTCTGTCAAGATCTGTTGCTTGAGTTCCTCAATGTTAGGTACGCAAAGTCTGTCTCCGTACCATAATGTTCCTTCACTGTCTGTGACGAACTCTGAAGCCTTACCAAGGTTCATTTTCTTCTTTATGCCTTCGATGCTGGGATGTCCCTGTTGAGCCTTCTTAATTTGTTCCACCAGGGTGGGTTGTATCTCCAGGTTTGATACGGTGCCCTCGGAGACTAACATCATGTTGAGCCTAGTGAACTCTTGCTGAAGCTCAGGCCTCAAGTTTTGCGGACCGTCATTGTCCGGGCTGGGGTTTCGACTAAGGGCATCGGCCACTACATTTTCTTTCCCTGGATGGTAGTGAATGCCGACGTCATAGTCCTTGACCAGTTCCAACCAGCGTCGTTGGCGTAAATTCAGCTCTGGCTGTGTGAAAATATATTTGAGGCTCTTATGGTCCGTATATATTTCACAGCGATTTCCCAACAGAAAGTGCCTCCACTCCTTGAGTGCATGAATAACTGCTGCTAGTTCCAAGTCATGTGTTGGGTAATTTTCCTCATGTTTTCGCAGCTGCCTGGAGGCATATGCGACAACTTTGCCATCCTGCATCAGCACACACCCGAGACCTTTTCGGGATGCGTCACAATACACTTCAAAACTCTTGTGTATGTCTGGCACAGTTAAGACCGGTGCGGTTGTCAGCTTCTTCTTAAGTTCTTGGAAGCTCTGCTCGCATGCTTCCGTCCATACAAATTTCTTGTCCTTCTTGAGCAACTGTGTTATAGGTTTTTCCACAGTGGAGAATCCTTCAATAAATCTTCTGTAATACCCGGCCATTCCCAGGAAACTCCGCACATCAGTAACGTTGGCGGGGTGGCTTCCAGCTCCAGTATGGCTTGACCTTTTCTGGGGTCTACGGCCACGCCTTCTTGGTTCAATATATGGCCTAAGAAACCAACTTGTCTTAGCCAAAATTCGCCACTGCTAAATTTGGCGTTACAACTGATGTTTCCTTAATTCTCCCAAAACAATTCTGAGGTGCTCAGCATGCTCTTCTGGTGTTCTTGAGTAAACCAGAATATCGTAATGAATACCACCACAAATTTGTCCATGAATTTCATGAACACTTTGTTCATGAGGTGGACGAAAATATGCGGGGCGTTCGTTAGTCCAAAGGGCATCACTGTAAACTCGTATAACCCATATCTGGAAGTAAAAGCTGTCTTGGGGGATATCTTCTGTCCGTACCTCAGTTGATGGTATCCCGATCTCAAATCAATCCTTGGAAAATACCTTGGCTTGTGCAGCTGGTCAAACAAATCATTATCCGTGGCATCGGATATATTTTTTTTGATGGTGACCATATTGAGGGCTCGATAGTCTATACACAGTCTCAGTGTCCCATCCTTCTTCTTGGCGAACAACACAGGCGAACCCCATGGTGAGAGCTGGCTCGAATAAATCCTTTGTCCAATAATTCCTTTATCTGCTTCTTCAACTCCACCAATTCTGAGGGCGCCATTCTCTATGGCTTCTTATAGATGGGACGGCGTCAGGTGCTAGTTCGATGCTGAATTCTATTTCTCGTCTTGGGTGGCATTGCCTGGTAGTTCTTCAGGGAACACATCAGGAAACTCGCATACCACTGGAACTTTTCTCAGTTCTGCAATGTCCATTTTGTTTAGTTTTGGTCGCTGTGATCGGGGCCTTCTTGAGCGGAAACTCTTATTGTTCTTGCCGTGATGGTGAGTGAGAATCACTGTCCGATTGAAACAGTCGATGAATCCTTTGTTGGTGGTAAACCAGTCCATCCCTAAAATGACATCCAGGCCTTTACTCTCCAACACGATGAGATTCGTGTGGAATTGTAGTCCTTCGAACTCAATGATCACTCCTCGGCAGGTAACCCTGAGCGATTTGCTTATTTCCGGGGGACTTGATGATCATAGATTTTTCCAAGGAAGTATCGGAAAACCATGTTGCAAAACAAAACTCTTCGAAATGAACGAATGGGAAGCTCCAGAATCAAACAAAACCGTGGCAGGTACTGTGTTGACAGGGAACGTATCGAGCACGATGTCTGGGGCATGTTGCGCTTTTCCCTGGTTACATGGCTTAAGTGACCCTTCCTGTGGTTATTGTTGGGGTTGAAATTGTTGCGCTTGGGGGCTGGATTGTTTCCACCCATTGTTTGGCTTGGGTGCCGAGTCCCTTGGCTTTGGGCACTGCTTAGCATAATGCCCTTCTTGACCACAATCATAGCAGGTGACCCCTGGACGTATGTGACTCCTTGTCCCTTGGCCATGGAAACTGTCCGACAGGCTTTGGATTAGTAGTCGTGGATCTCCTGCGTCTGTCCTTGGGATCCAGTCTTGCCTCGGTTGTGCGAGCAAGAGTCGTTCTGTCCCTCTTTCGCTTGCGGATATCTTCCAGACTACGCGCTCATTTTCCAAGGTAATGCCTTGTCCACCAGAGTTTTAAAATCCGAAAGGTGTGCACAATCAATTGGCATCTTTAGTGCTGGTGCCAGGGCCGTCCAGGAATTTTCCATCTTCTTGCTTTCTTCATGTGCTCGTCGTAGCATAACGAGACAGCTGGGTAAACTGACCGTTGTATTCTGTCACTGACATGCCTCTCTGCTTCAGCGTCATCGACTCTCTCTTCTTGATCTTTAGGATGCTCCTGGGATGGTGTGCCCCACGGAAGCCTTCCTTGAACTCTTCCCAGGGTGATGTTGTGTTCACTGGGATGCATGTGTAGGAAGTTTTCCCACCATGCTGCGGCTGCTCCAGTAAGGTAGTGTGGTGCATAAAGCACCTTCTCATGATCTGAGCACTGAGCAATAATCAGTTTCCTTTCAATGTCACGAAGCCAATCATCGGCTTCTAGTGGCCTATCGGTGTGAGCAAAAGTTGCAGGGGCGAGTCTTCTGTAACTCAGATAACTTGGAATGCGGTTGATAGGGCTCACGGTGATTTCCCATATTGATGACAGGATTCATCATCTCTTGGTGCTGTTGCTGGCTTTGCTCGAAGAGACGGGCATACTTTGAGACAGGGTTGCTTCGCTGTCTTGTTGACTGGACTGACCCTGAGTGAAATTGTTGCTAGTCTGTGTCCCGTAAACCTCTTCTGGGTGATTGGGCATAGAGCGAGTCCAACGGGCGAGACATTTTTCCAGTCTGGGGTATCATTTTGCAAAACCCATGAGAAAAACTGTGTAGCACAAGGAAAATCTTGCAAAGGCAACAATTTAAAAGACTTCAAGGTTTTTCAGAAAACATAAATGATTTTGCACGGAGAAGAACTGCTAACATGAAACTTACACGCGAAAGCAAACACATGATACAGCACTCAGGATGCGCGTACACATTCCTGACATGTTATTTAGACTAGCGTACTACTCCGGAAGGTAGCAAACACACCAATACAAACTAGCGTAACAGATAAAACAACACATCATACAAGCAGGCATAACGCGCGGCTACTCGGCGCTCTCAGTCGGAGATGGTGAAGATTTCCTTTCCCTTGCCGATGGCAAGACTCAGCGGTCCAGGAGAATCAACCTCCACCCCTCTCTAGCTGGCTCCTGGCGCGTAACGCTGCGCTGCGGTGATGGTGCAGGAGCGACGGGGTGGCAGGGCGGGTGCGGCAGGCGGTGCGGCTCTGACTGGAGTAGGAGCGATGACTCGGTCGAACTCCTCAGTGGTAGGCAGATGGCGAGCAGGGCCAAAACGGCCGGTGCATACGAGGCTGAAGACGAGACGAATTGTCAGAGGCGGTGCCGTGTTGAGAAGCTCCTTCCTGCTGGCAGGACCACCCCGGACTAAGTCCATGCGGGCAGCCACGAGATCGTCCACGAGGTTGTCGAAAGACTCCTCCAGAGCCTTGAGATACTCCACAACCATCTTGATGGCTTCATCTCGTTCTCCCCGATGGCAGGCGAACGCATAGTGGCTGGTGTGTATGGCACATGCATGGGAGGTAGCCGGTAGCGACGAGTCTTCATCGTAGGAAGGATGTCCCGAAGGCGAGCTATCGCCTCACGGCAGCCATCTGCATGGCATGCCTCTCCGTAGGCATGCCCTTCCCACAAAACGGAAGTGGCGAGCTGCAGAACGTCCTCCCTTGAATTTGCACCACGGCTTGGTGCATAGACACATCGTCACTGAGCTTGTGCTGATAGAGTGTGAACTCCGGGCGAGCTGCTGGCCCGATCGCGAGCTTGGTGATGGAGACGAGGAGCTTGACAAACCCCTCGGGCACGTTCGTGAACACTCGATTCTCACAGCTGCTGCCAGCCATCTACAAAAGTAGGCAAAAATTCTGAGTAGTCATGTCATAAATTTATGATGACCAACAGAAAATAGCTACAATTGCAAAATGCTGAAAAAGCACAAAAGACGCTAATAAAAAATTAGCGATCGCACCTAGTGGCTTCCTACAGTCAGCCTGGCTCTGATACCAAGCTTGTCACGACCGGTTTTTCAATAAAATAATTATTGAGAGACCAATCCCTTTTACGGGACCAGTAAGGAAGAATTCCTTCTCACTGGTAGACAATATCTTGGTCACAGAAGAAAAATACCAGGAGTACTGAATATAATACAAGGTTGAGCGGAGACTGCTCAACAATTATTACATGCACGCCGATAAAACAAGACGGCGGATAGGGTGGCATACTACTAACTCACGATAATAACGGTGGTGGAAATATCACCGCGAAGCGAGTGATATGACTCCTGAAGACTACAGCTCTTCGAGCGTCGGAGTGAGGCTCGAGGAGGCTTATTGCGGGTGGCGGAAGCGTATATAAAACAAGTGACCAATATCCGGGATCGCGCAGGACTGACTGGGACTCCTCTAGGCGTCGGACGCGCTATCAAACTCTTCATCCAAGAGATCGCCTTCGTCAACATCTGGCCAAATCAACAAGCAGGTGAGTACTATGAAAGTACTCGCAAGACAATTCGGACATAAGATATAACAAATGTAAACATGAAGCATATTAACAATTAACCAGTGCGTTCAGACATAGAGATAATAAATACGGGGGTGCCAAACGAGGGTCTGAATGACTTCCTCGAGAGGAAACTTCAGAATAGTAATACTGGTGCCAAACGAGGGTCTGAATGACTCCTCGAGCGGGAAACTGGAAGAATAGTAATGCTGGTGCCAAGCGAGGGTCTGAATGACTCCTCGAGCGGAAAATGCAGAATAATAATACTGGGCCAAACGAGGGTCTGAATGACTCCTCGAGAGGAAAAATGCAGAATAATAATGCCACAGTCGGGCGTCGGGGCGACACCACATAAAGGGCTTATAACAGAAAATAAAGGCAGTGCGTGCCACAGTCGGACGTCTGAGCGAACATCACATAAAGGGCTTATATTACAGCTCAATAATACAATAGTTCGGGAACATAAATTATCCCAAGCACGAGACAAATATAAAGTTAGTCCACCCACAGGAATAACAAATAAACTGGATTACCACTTGAGCTTGTTCACCGGGGACAAGTCTTCCACGCGGATAGATATGGATACACTGATTACACTACTTGATCATGGATACGATGATTTGGAAGGAATTGACTCTGCAGAGTTTGTACTTAACCACAGCCAACGGATTTCAGTAGTCACGGGACTAGTTCCGTCTACGGTGTTTTGGAAGAAACACGTCTAACCAGTACACACCCAATTCAACCTTCCGAAGCCAGGATCACCCTCGGCAACGTTCAAGAAAAACCTTGAGACGGGGAGGCTACAACCTCACGTAGCATTGGATCAAATTTCTATACGCGCGCTCTAAGGGGGTGCCCCCCCTCTCGGTCCCAACCGGAAACACCCATGCCCCCTGACCGGATGACTGGCTTTAATCCTGGGCCAAGGTACCATCATCCCGGCCTCTCTGTTTGGTGTGTACACGGAAAGAGGTTACCAACTTACTAAACCACATCCTGGCAAATGAAACATGTGGTAGCACGGAAGGGGGAAAGAACGATAACGTGACTCCGTCCACGTTAGCGTCAGAAATAGTCGGATGACGCAAGGCTGGTATGCTACAACAATACCACCTTGCTGCCCTTCATGTCACCACATGATTAGGCCATCTCTCATCAGAGATCATCGCAACTATGGAACATGCGGGGAAAAGAACGATAACGTGACTCCATCCACGTTAACGTCGGAGAAAGTCGGATGACGCAAGGCTGGTATGCTACAACAGTACCACCTTGCTGCCCTTCATGTCACCACATGATTAGGCCATCTCTCATCAGAGATCATCGCAACTTTGGAACATGCGGGTAGTTGCCTTACAAGCAACGAGGTATCTACCGACACTCATAGGCCACGCACAAAACTTTCAAGCAAACATGCAAAACACCTGTCATATCAAATGTTCAAAACATGCTTGCCTGGTTCGGAGAAGTCGGAGTCTAGCTCGGCGAAGTTCGCGGCTCCGTCACCTCTTCCGGAACCTACGGCAATCACGAAAAGGGGCACTAACGTGAAAACCAATGGGGTGCACAGAAACTTCTCCAAATATTTTCCAAATAAATCTCATAAAAAACTAGACAAAATTTGAAGATTGTCAGAAAAAGAATCACTCAAAAATCCCTTTTTATTAAAAAGTTATAAAGGTTTCTGTCCAGGGACTCATCTGTAATGAAACAGAAATGTTCCAGGGTTTTAACTGAGAAAACAGAAAACGGTTCGATTGGAAATGCGCAAGCTCAAGAGGGAAAGCGTATTTGCCCGAAGGTGCCAACAGAAAACGGTTCGAGGGGAATATAACAGAGGCTGACATGCGGGGTCCACATGTCAGGTTTGAAAGCTCGCCGGCGCCCGAAGACTGCGGTGGACGCCGGCGTCGAACCACGGCGAGTTAGGAGGATCGGAGGGTACCAAGAGCTACAGCTTGTTCTTCCGCGTCGGTGGGTGGTGGACTCGACCAACGGGGAGCACCACGTCGATGGCGACACTTTCTCCGGCGGATGGCGGTTCGGGTGATGGTGGGGAACTCCGGTGGAGGGCTGCAAACTTCGAATTGAAGCGCGGGTCAGAAAGAGGGATGCATAGTGAAGCTACTGGCAAGAGGAGGGAGGCGGAGGTGCACACACGGGGGCGAATCGAGCTGGATCCTGTGGCGGGTCGCGGCGGCCGGAGTCGAGGAAGGAGACCTCCTCGGGGCTCTTCCAGTGGCTAGGCGTGCTCTAGGTAGAGTGCAGGGATGGTGGGTGCTCGAGTTGAAGCTCGGGGCCTCTATTTATAGGCGGATCGACGGGGTGGCCGTGAACGGAGAATCTCCGGTGAGCGATTACGGCGATGCAGTGGATTGGCAGGAGGTTTGAGTGGGCAGGCAGCATCAGTGGAGGTTACTGGTGTCATTCCATAGCTAAACGGAGTTGGTCTTGGCGTAATGGCGTCGGTCCACGGTGAGATGACCGCACGGGCTCGACGGCGGCAGAAAGCGTGCTCCGCGCCCTGCGGTTCACGACGAGGGTGGCAGCGCGTTTCGGGGGAGTGGAAGGCCACGCGGCGAGCTCCGGTGGTTTGGGCGCGCTGGGGTGGCGTCGTCGGCGGCGTGCCTCCCGCTGGCGGCCGCAAAGCCGCTGCTGGCGTCGGTCACGGGGCGGCGCACCTTCTGCTGCTCGTCGCCGACATCCGCAAGGTGCCAGGCGTTCGTGCGGTGCAGGAACAAGAGGGAGGGGATGAGGAGTAAGGCGACACAGTGGCACTGGCGAGATCGACGTCGGGTTCTGAAGAAAACGACAGTGCACTGCAGTGTTCTCTGAACTTAACTGAAATTTGACATTGACAATGCACTGCAGGTGTTCGACAGAAGGATTTGGCTATGAGATAAATCTTTCTGGGGCTGTAACTTGGTGAGATGACCACTCAATGCACCCAGAGGCTGCCTGATTTTACTTGGAATTTTTGGAGAAAGTTTTGAATGAATTTCACCAAATTTGACAAATCTGGTTCAAACTTGCAGCAAGTGTAGTTTGAAAAATTTGAACTGAAGGCCAGTGGATCTTCATGGATCTTGGTTGAGGGTTCAAAGGACTAGGAAGGGGAGTTGGTTTGGGGGCAAACATCAAGATAGAAAATGGAGTTCCTTTGTAAATCTCCAAGTGCCAGAAGAGAAGACAGAAATTTGTTTGAATAAGATTTAAATGGAAAATATACATAGGGGAGGTTCAACTTGCTGGATTAGATGTCAAACATGATCCAAAGGTGAGGGAAGGGTTAGGAGAGAGTATTTGCACTAAGGCCATGGCAAGAGAGAAAAGTTGAAAGTGGTAAAGGATTATTCCAAAAGCCATAGTGCAAATTTCAAAGAGATTTTCAAAAGGCATTTCCCATGTGAAAAGTATTTTGTCTTGAGTCCAAATAAAAAGCAAGAACCTCCAAGACCAAAAACAAGTCTTGGGTGAATCCAAATAAAACTCTTGCCATAAAGAAATATTTTGAAAGGGGGAGTTCTTTTGAAAAATCCAAATAAAAACTTGGGTGTCACAATATCATACTTTATAGAACCTATGACTGAGGCATAGGGAATGACTTTTCACTCTCTTTCTATTTTCTGCCATGGTCGGCTTTTGAGTCTTTACTCAACTTCACAACTTGTAATACAGGCAAGAACTCCTTCTTTGACTGTTCCATTTTGAACTACTTCAAAAACTTGTCAAGGTATGTACTTATTGAAAAACTTATCAAGCGTCTTGATCTATCTCTATAGATCTTGGTGCCCAATATATAAGCAGCTTCACCGAGGTATTTCTTTGAGAAACTCCTTTCAAACACTCCTTTATGCTTTCCAGAAAATTCTACATCATTTCTGATGAATAATATGTCATTCACATATACTTATCAGAAAAGTTGTAGTGCTTCCACTCACATTCTTGTAAATACAGGCTTCACCGCAAGTCTGTATAAAACTATATGCTTTGGTTAACTCATCAACTTTGTTAGCACCTTTAGGATTGACAAAACCTTCTGGTTGCATCATATACAACTCTTCTTTAATAAATACATTAATGAATGCAGGTTTTACATCCATTTGCCAGATTTCATAAAATGCGGCAATTGCTAACATGATTCGGACAGACTTAAGCATCGCTACGAGTCAGAAAATCTCATCGTAGTCAACACCTTGAACTTGTCAAAAACCTTTTTCGACAAGTCTAGCTTTGTAGATAGTAAGACTACTATCAGCGTCCGTCTTCCTCTTGAAGATCCATTGATTCTCAATGGCTCACCGATCATCGGGCAAGTCAATCAAAGTCCATACTTTGTTCTCATACATGGATCCCATCTCAGATTTCATGGCCTCAAGCCATTTTGCGGAATCTGGGCTCATCATCGCTTCCTCATAGTTCGTAGGTTTGTCATGGTCTAGTAACATGATTTCCAGAACAGGATTACCATACCACTTTGGTGCAGAACGTATTCTGGTTGACCTACGAGGTTCGGTAGTGACATGGTCTGAAGTTTCATGATCATCATCATTAACTCCCTCACTAATCGGCGTAGGCATCATTGGAACTGATTTCTGTGACGAACTACTTTCCAATTCGGGAGAAGGTACAATTACCTTATCAAGTTCTACTTTCCTCCCACTCACTTCTTTCGAGAGAAACTCCTTCTCTAGAAAGGATCCATTCTTAGCAACGAATATCTTGCCTTCGGATCTGTGATAGAAGGTGTACTCAACAGTTACTTTTGGGTATCCTATGAAGACGCACTTCTCCGATTTGGGATTGAGCTTATCAGGATGAAACTTTTTTCACATAAGCATTGCAACCCCAAACTTCAACAAATGACAGCTTAGGTTTCTTGCTAAACCACAATTCATAAAGTGTCATCTCAACAGATTTTTAGACGGTGCCCTTCTTAACGTGAATTCAGTTGTCTCTAATGCATAACCCCAAAACGATAGTGGTAAATCGGTAAGAGACATCATAAATCGCACCATATCTAATTAAGTACAATTATGACGTTTGGACACACCGTTACGTTGTGTTGTTCCAGGTGGCGTGAGTTGCGAAACTATTCCACATTGTTTCAAATGAAGAACAAACTCGTAACTCAAATATTCGTCTCCGTGATCAGATTGTAGAAACTTTTTCTTGCTACCATGATTTTCCACTTCACTCTGAAATTCCTTGAACTTTTCAAATGATTCAGACTTATGTTTCCTCAAGTAGATAAATCATTTATGAAGGCCAGAAAATAACGATACCCTGTCGGCGTTCTGGCAACGGGGGTCCCCAGACTCGCCTGCCTGTGGCCCACGGCGTGGCTATGCTAGCGGACCTATACGGTCCATCTTCATCAACAAGGCATTCGAGACCCTCGCGAGGGGCCAAGCCTCGCGAGGCGGACGACACAAGACCTCCTCAGGAGCGGCCTCTCCAGGAAGGCTCATGAGGAGCAAAGATATTAAGGTAGGGCAAGCCTCGCGAGGCTCTCATGATGTGAGCCACGACGATCGACACCAGGCGGGCGCCAGCGCGCGCATCGTCCTTGTTTCCTCTTTGGTGCTAAGGAGGCCAGCGCAGGCGCAGAGTACCGAGGCATTAGGCAAAGGTTTCCATATCGGTGCAACGAGACCAAGACCAGCAGGCCAGCAGGACGGAGGTCACCGTGGAGCCCAAGATGGCGTCACCACCAGAGCCTTTTGCAGGCGAAGACCACTTTTGTAAGGATAGCCTGTACTAGCTGTCCCCTTACAAAATTGCCCGGCGTTGTTGGCTCCCTTCCCGCTCAATATTTGGGAAGAGGACCAGGGCCTCTATAGATAGGACTAGCAACCACCAGAGGAGGGGGATCTCATCTGATATGAGAACTCATTCAGAGGCATCTCACCCACACATGTTCGCCAAGCACAAGAACACCTCAACCTCAGGAGGCTGTTCTTCCCCTTGTACTGTTCATCATCAGCCCAAGAGGCAATCCACCACCACCACACTGGAGTAGGGTATTACACCACAACGGTGGCTCGAACCAGTATAAATCTCGTGTCTTTCTGGGTTGCGAGTTTGTCGAGTTCGTCCGCGAGATCTCAGCGAGCTAGAGCGTAGATCGGTAGGAGGGAAAGAACTTCGCGCGCACCCCAGAGTTCGAACCTTAAGGGTTTTGCCGGAACCCCAGATCCAACATTAGGCATGCCAGGTAGGGGTGCACCGTAGCTTCCCTTCCGTCGATCGGCGCTCTGTCGCTCCGTCGTCTCCATGGCGGACGCTCGCCGCGCTAGAGCTGAGCGCTGGGCTGCCCTCACCGCCCGTGTTGCTCAGACGGCTCCCGTCGGCGGGCCACCTCGTCGTTCCCCGTCGCCTGCCGCCAACGCCGCCACCTGCTCAGCGGGGAACAAGTAGCAAGCGTCCTCGCTGCACCCATCGGTGCGGCAAGATGGTCGCATCGCCACTCCATCACTGACCCCGGCCGGTTCCTCGGCCCACGCACGTCGCGCTCCCATGGACGCGCAGGCCACGCTCCTCATGGCGAACGAGCTCCTGCGCTACCGCCCGGTCGACGACCTCTACGAGGACTGGCTCGACCGCGCCGCAGGGGGCTCCCCGTCACCATCCCTCTCTCTGCCACGCCCCCTGCCGGCCACGGGCGACGTGGCTCATGGAGCGCCTCCACCACCTCTGCCCCAAGACGGTGCCTTGGCACCAAGGCGCGCAGCCCCACGGCACGATCCACCACGCCCGGTGCCCGCGCGCGAAGAAAGAAGCTGCTCCTGCGCTCCCCGCGCCGCCTCGCCAAGACCGCGCGCGCTACCTACGGTGGCGGCACGTGGGCCTCATCAAGACCAAGCTCCACCTCCGAGACGGGCCCCGGCAACCACGGCCGGCTGCCGCGCCTTCACCCCCGAGCTGCGTAGCGTCGCCTGGCCGGGCAAGTTCAAGCCGGATCTGCCTCCTCGCTATGATGGCACCCGCGACCCCGCGGAGTTCTTGCAGCTCTACGAGCTGAGCATCGAGGCGGCCAATGGCGACGAGAAAGTCATGGCGAACTGGTTCCCAATGGCGCTCAAAGACGGCACCCGTTCGTGGCTCCTGAACCTACCTCAGGGTTCAATCTCCTCCTGGGACAAGATGCGCGACTGCTTTGTCGCCAACTTCCAGGGCACTCGCGACCGCCCGCCGGCCACGGGTGACCTGCGCCGCATTAAGCAACAACCAGGAGAGACCCTCCAGAAGTACATCCAGCGCTTCAACAACACTCGCCTCAAGATCCCCAAGGTCACGGACGAGGCCATCATCTCCGCGTTCTCTGATAGCGTCCGCGACATCAAGATGAAGGAGGAGCTCGCCATCCACGAGGAGCTCTGCACGTCTCAGGAGCTGTTCAACCTGGCGACCAAGTGCGCAAGGGCTGAGGAGGGGCGCCTCTGCCTCCTCGAGCTGCCAGCTGCGGGCGCAGAGGAGAAGAAGGCCAAGGCCAAGGACGTGAAGCGCAAGGCAGCAGCGGTGCTCGCAGTGGAGCCGGATACCAAGCGAGGCAGGGACCAGCCCGAGTCATCCAAGGGCAGACGACCGTTCTGCGCCTTCCACAACCTGAACACCCACAACACCAGCGACTGTCAAGAACTCAGAGCCATTCACGAGGGACGGTTCGGTCGACGCTCCGAGCGCAGCGACCGGGGCTACGACCGAGCAGGAGGACGTGGAGGCAGACGCTGGGACGATCGTGGCCCGCGCCAGGAATGGCGCAATAGGCCTCGTGAGGACCGCTGGCAAGATCATCCTCGCGAGGGCGCCTGGAGGGACCAGCCTCGTGAGGATCGTCCTCAGGGAAACGCCGGTCTTCCCCCACTGCCGCCACCACCAAGAAGGAATGACGACCACCATCAAGACGAGGGGGCTGGAGGCTTCCAGGAGCCGCGTGCAATTGTCTTCATCTTGGGCGGTCCTCAAGCCCCAGCCTCGCAGTGTATCGTCAAATAGTTCGCTCGTTAGGTGAATGCAGTCCTCCCCAAGCTCGAGGCCACGCGCCCGCTCAGGTGGTCCCAGTGCGCCAATCACCTTCAACTCGGCAGATCAGCTCAAGTGCGCAGCCACCGCTGGCGCCCTCCCGATGCTTTGTTCACCAGTCATCAACAACGTGCAAGTTACCAAGACCTTCATTGACGGCAGCACAGGGCTCAACGTCCTGTCCGTCAACACGTTCGACAACCGCCAAGTGCCGTATGAGCAGCTTCAGCCTACCAAGCCTTTCTCAGGAGTGACCGACAGCTCCACCACACCGATAGGGCAGGTCTGCCTCCCTGTCACCTTCGGGGAACGCAAGAACTACCGCACTGAGCTCATCGGCTTCGACGTCGCGCACATCTGTCTACCATACAACGCCATCCTTGGGTATCCAACCCAGGCCAAGTTCATGGCGGTGACACACCACAGCTACAATGTCCTCAAGATGCCAGGAAGCGGCGGAATCATCACGGTCCCATGCGAAGAAAGAGATGCAGTGTGCTCCCTCGAGCGCGCCTTTCAAGCTGCCGCAATCGACGACCCCAACAGCAAGAACGCGGATCCTCCCGAGGCCATCCCCAAGAAGAAGAAGCAGCTGCGCCGTGCCGGGCCTCAGGAGGGTGGCGTTGCGGCTGGAACCTCGTCAGGATCAGCGCCCGCTCCAGGGGCGCCTCCCTCCATTGCATAGGAAGGCGCGCCCAGCACCCTCCTCGGGAAGGGCTCGGGGGCTCTCTTCTGGAGGGCCTCAGACCTTGCCAACATCACGAGGGAGGCGCTCGGGCACCACTTGGAGGCGTGCTTCGCGGCATGTTTCCCTCAGGAGAATACAGGGCAAGGAGTGCCCATCACTCAGGAGTTCATCACCAAGACCACTCAGGTACTACAAGACGCAAGGGCCATGCGCGGCGACTGTCGCTCACAAGGCTCAGCTCCCCATCCAGTCGAGGATGCCGAGCTGCGCGTCTGCGTCAATGTTCCAGGGCTCAACAGGGCCGCTTCTCAGGAGCTCTTCTGGCCTTCGCGCGTGCGCCAATGCAAGGGTCCACCGCACAGCTACGTTCGCATGCCTTTTGGCTTGCCGAGCGTGTCGTTCGTCTACAAGCGCAACTTGCGGCTCGCCCTGGCGGCTCAAGAGGCCAGGCACCACACCGTCCTGGCGGAGATGGAGACGGTCCTCAGGGAACCGCCTGAGCCCCCAGAGCCTCCAGAGGCTCAGGGCCCCGGTGGCTCGTGAGGAGCCATTCCTCCGCCGCGTACCTTCAGCTGCCCCAACTCTCCTTCATCAATAGGACCAAGTGACGTTTTCCAAGTTCATTTAGCTGGGAGCGCCCCTCGGGCTGCATTATTCCCAGGCCGCGTGGGTCCGTCCCTGTGGCATGTATCCCTTTTGCTTATGTATTTAGTTTACCCTGTTGGGGGCGCCCCCCGGGCTGCATCATCCCCAAGCCGCTCGGGCATGACCCGGTGGCATGTATCTTTCTGCATTTACCCAAGCTGATTTGCCTTCCATGCTTAATCTGCCTATGATTATCACCTGCTCGATTGCCACCCTCCACGGGTACGTCCCTTCATCATGCAATCCGCTTGCACGTTAAAAGGGGGGCTCCTTAGCATTGCGACTCAGGAGCTCTTACTGGCTCTCTAGCCCTCACCCCCTGGCCTTGGCCACGGCATCGCGACCTGGCATACCAGCGGCGGCTGAGCTCGCTCGAGGGCCGGGACCTGAGGACGTAGAGCGCTTGCACCTAACCGTCTCGCTGGGACCCACAGCTATCAAGGACCCAAGACCAGGCGCAACCCGCCTTGAGGTAGGGCCTCGTGAGTCCTGCGCTGGCTCACGAGTGCCCAGATACACCTCGCAGCCCTGTCGTGCAAGCCACGTGTCAGGGTGGGGCTGTACACGCCCCGGGGGCTCCTCCCGTAGGGGGGCCCCTCCCACGCACAAGTGGAAGCACCATGCTCTGCGCTGGCCGTCGACACTGCCGAGGAGCGGCTATGCCCGTGCACAAGCGGAAGCACTATGGTCCGCGCTGGTGATAAACAACTGAGGGCGGCTCCACGGTCGTACCAACCTCAGGGAGCCCCAGCGTCTGGCCTCACCGCAACGCCTCCGCCCGGGAGAGCCGCGCGAGGGGGCTGGATATGGGGGATGCGCTCGGGTCATGCCCAAGCGTACGCCACCCAACCAGGTCTCCCGGGCCTGGGGGCTGCGCTCGGGTCATGCCCAAGCGTACGCCACCCAACCAGGTCTCCCGGGCCTGGGGGTTGCGCTCGGGTCACGCCCAAGCGCACGCCACCCAACCAGGTCTCCCGGACATGGCCGTCGCACGCCCCTCCCGAGGCCTCGGCGAAGGCAGGTATGGAAATTGTTTGCACGTCAAGGGGGACTCCTAAGCATCGCAACTGAGGAGCCTAACTGGTCACGTAGCCCCTCACTCCTTGGTCCGTCCTGGTCTCCGGTCGGCCCAATGGCGGTTGAGGTATGCGCGGGGCCAGGCTCTGCCGACGTAGAATATTGATCTATCCTCGCGTACTCTCCCTATAAGCTATTTGCGCATCAAGGGGGACTCCTGAGCATCGCGACTCAGGAGCCTAACTGGTCACGTAGCCCCTCACTCCCTTGTCTGTCCTTTCTCCGGTCGGCCCAATGGCGGTTGAGGTATGCGCGGGGCCGGGCTCTGCCGACGCAAAACGTAAAGCAAATAGGAAGGAAATCGCAAAATGTCAAAGCAAGTATTACAAAACATATTGTCCTCACAATATCAAATGAAAAGTTTAATGCCTCCACGAGGCCTGATGCATATTATAGGAATGAAACAGGAGAGTAGCCGCAGGTCACCCCTGGACACCACCATTGCCTGGAGAAGGTGCTCCTCCTCGGGTAACGACGTCTTCACCTACACCATCAGCCGTAGGATCGGCGGCATCACCGGACAAGGGTGCGGAGGCAAAGCCGCGAAACTTCTTCAGCAGGGCCTCCACCTGACCTTGCACGGCTGTGGCGGCGGCTGTGCAGTCATCATCAGCCACAGGCTCCAGCAGCTCGTCAAGACAAGCGCTCGGGTCACGAAGGTGCAGATGGCTGAAGACACGAGTCAATGCAGCTGAAGACAGGACGCGAGCTTCTGCCTCTGCCATGGGACCAATACCATCCATGACTTCCTCAAGCGCCTTCACGAAGAGAGGAAGCAGCAGGGCGGGGCCGTCCTCATCGGTGGTCAGCGGCCTCTCCAAGCCGTGCTCGTAGAGCATCTTCAGTGCCGCATGGGACCTCTTCTGGAGACCGGCAAAGGCCACACGGTCTTCGGCCAGGACCCGCGCCTTGGCGTCAAGATCGGCCTCCCTCGCCTTCACCTTCCGCTCTAGTTCTTCCAACCGGCTGCGCTCGGCAGCTTGTGTCTTCTCCAACTCCCCCAGCTGAGCGTCATGGTTCTTGACGGCGTCCTCCCGGGCCCTCATCTCCTCCTCCTTCGCCTAGCGGCCGCGTGCTTCTTCGGCGCGCTTGTCGCGCAGGCTCTTCAGCTCGTCCTCTAGCTCTCGGCAGCGGTCGCGGGCATCCTTGGCGTCCTTCAGTGCCGCCCCATGATCGGCTGCCGCATTGGCGGCGCTCTGCCGCGGCCTGGCTCAGCATCGCGTGGACCGCGGAGTCAGAGTGAAGCCAGCCAGAGGCCAGGTCCAGGCGCCCGGCCACCAGGTGCGGGTCCGCACTCAGGAGATCTGCCTGCAGCTGGGTCATCTCCAAAAGAGCACGCTCCAGGACAGCAGCAGAAGCAGAAGAACCTGGGAGTGGAGGCGCGGCAGTGGAAGGAAGCAACGTCATCACCAGGGCCTGGGAAGCTGCGGGTTCCAGAGCAGTCGAAACCTCATCAGCCGAGCCAGACGCCGGTACCTCCGGGGCCAGTGGGGCCATGGGGGCTGACTCCTCACGGCGATGCTCTTCTTGGCCTCGCAAGGGTGACCCGGTTGGGGAAGTGCGAGTGCCGCTGCCTCCTTTCTCTGTGGAGGGAGGCGCAACCACCGTATCCTCCTTCCTTTTCTTCGCTGAAGGTGTTGGCCCGATCAAACAAGGGTGAACGTCAGGAAATAACAAGTACAACCAGGGACAAGATGAAGCTCAAGGCACTTACCAATCCACCGCGACGTATTCCACCTTCCGCTTGGGGAGTCTGAAGCCCGACAGTTTCAGAGCCTAGGGAGTAGGCGCGCGGGTTCGGGGGGCAGAAGACGGCGCCGCAGGAGGGCTGGAGGCAGCCCCAGGCGGTGTCAAGGGGGAGGGAGCATCCCGAGGGATCAGTGACGACCTACTCCTTGTCGGGACGACGGGCAGTTCTCCCTCCTCCTGGCGGGCTTCGACCTCGGCATCGTCAGGAAGGGCGCGGAGGATTTCGGCTTTGCTCAAGGGGAAGTTTTCCCCCATCTCTTCGAGGGTCGCTTCCGAGTCCCCCTCCTCTTCTTTTCCCCCGTGGGACTCGTCAGAAGATAGCTCCACCTGCTTTGGCGCCGCCGGGGTTCCGGAGAGCGGAGGCGGCACCAGCCCGCGCGCAACGATGGTTGGCCTGGAGACCACGAGCGGCTCCCAGTCTTTGCGAAGGAACAAAGGAGTGAAGGCGCTCGACGGGTACTCCTGGTTATCCCCAACCAGGAGGCGCAGCACAACATCCAGTTTGTCGTCAGGCAGGGCCCCCGGCCTCAGGCGGGTCTTGTCTTCCCCATCTCCAAGCTTCCACAAGGGGCGCTCTCGAGCCTGGAGCGGGGCGACACGCAACATCAAGAATTCCCTCAGGAGCATGGCCCTTGTGACCTTCGCCGCCTTCACGTTGCCCGGCTTCAAGTCGGTCTGCATCTGCAACAACACCGGCGACGCCCGCTCGTCGGCGAGCTCTGCGCGGGGCCAGCCCTTGTTAAACTGGGGCGCCTCCGTTGGGAATGCCAAGCACAGGTGGACGCACTTAGCGTCCATCATGACCCATTTGGCCCGAATGTTGTCGGCTCTCTTCCCAGTGCTTGAGATTGAGTTGGCTTTGCCGGATGCGACAAAATTGGCACACCCAGAAACATGGCCGTCGCTGGCGCGGAGGAAGAAGAAGTGGCGTAGAAGTGCCACAGACGGCATCACGCCCAGATATGCCTCGCAATAGTAGGCGAAGATGGACAGGAGGAGGATAGAGTTGGGATGGAGGTGCAGCGTCTGCAGCCCATAGTGGTCGAGGACCTCATAAAAGAAATCGGAGAAGGGGGGAACCAACCCGGTGGCAATGCTGCTCGAGAAGAAGGGGAAGAATGTGCTTCCCTCAGACTCCGGCACGTCGGAGGCAAGCCGAAGCTCTGTTGTCCCCCATTCATTGCTCTCCCCCGCCATTAGCAGGCGCGCGGAGGCGAGGCTCTTTTCGGTGACGGTGGGTGCTTCAAGAGCTGGCTCGTACGAAGCCGGCGCCGAGGAGGACTTGACCTTGCGCGGCGCCATGGGTCGCAGATGCGGAGCGAAATCGGAGCAGATCTGGAGGTATCGGCAGCAAGGAGCGAGAAAGGGGATCTAAGGCTAGGCAAAGGGGAACAGTGAAGGCAAGCACTGCCTACGCCAGCCTTTTGTCAAGTCGAGAAGTTGCCGAGGTAGCGTGGGTAAGTGGAGACGCGCACGTCTAATCAACTGCCACGCGTCGACCAAGGCCGCCGGCTTTTGGGGCCCGCAGCGCTACGCGCTTGGCCCTTGGCTTCGCCGCGAAGCCAAGCCCAAGCGCGCCTTGGGCCCGGGGGCTACTGTCGGCGTTCTGGGAACGGGGGTCCCCAGACTTGCCTGCCTGTGGCCCACGGCGTGGCTATGCTAGCGGGCCTGTACGGTCCTTCTTCATCAACAAGGCATTCGAGACCCTCGCGAGGGGCCAAGCCTCGCGAGGCGGACGATGCAAGACCTCCTCAGGAGCGGCCTCTCCAGGCAGGCTCACGAGGAGCGGAGATATCAAGGCAAGGCAAACCTCGCGAGGCTCTCATGACGTGATCCACGACGATCGACACCAGGCGGGTGCCAGCGCGCGCAGCGTCCTTGTTTCCTCTTTGGTAATAAGGAGGCCAGCGCAGGCATGGAGTACCGAGGCATCGGGCAAAGGTTTCCATATCGGTGCAACGAGCCAAGACCAGCAGGCCAGCAGGACGGAGGTCACCGTGGAGCCCAAGACGGCGTCACCACCAAAGCCTTTTGCAGGCGAAGACCACTTTTGTTAGGATAGCCTGTACTAGCTGTCCCCTTTCAAAATTGCCCGCCGTTGTTGGCTCCCTTCCCGCTCAATATTTGGGAAGAGGACCGGAGCCTCTATAAATAGGACTAGCCACCACTAGAGGAGGGGGGGATCTCATCTGATCTAAGAACTCATTCAGAAGCATCTCACCCACACATGTTCGGCAAGCACAAGAACACCTCAACCTCAGGAGCTGTTCTTCCCCTTGTACTGTTCATCATCAGCCTGAGAGGCAATCCACCACCACCACACTGGAGTAGGGTATTACACCACAACGGTGGTCCGAACCAGTATAAATCTCGTGTCTTTTTGTGTTGCGAGTTCGTCGAGTTCGTCCGCGAGATCTCAGCGAGCTAGAGCGTAGATCGGTAGGAGGGAAAGAACTTCGCGTGCACCCCAGATTTCGAACCTTAAGGGTTTTGCCGGAACCCCAGATCCGACATACCCGCCGCGAGCCTCAACACTCATTGGACCGCATACATCAGTATGTATTATTTCCAATAAGTTAGTTGCTCGTTCCATAGTTTCGGAGAACAGAGTCTTAGTCATCTTGCCCATGAGGCATGGTTCGCAAGAATCAAGTGATTCCAAAATCCCATCAGCATGGAGTTTCTTCATGCGCTTTACACCAATTTGACCTAAACGGCAGTGCCACAAATAAGTTGCACTATCATTATTAACTTTGAATCTTTTGGCTTCAATATTATGAATATGTGTATCACTACGATTGAGATTCAATAAACCATTTATATTGAGTGTATGACCATAGAAGGTTTTATTCATTTAAATAGAACAACAATAATTCTTTGACTTAAATGGATAACCGTATTGCAATAAACATGATCCAATCATATTCATGCTCAACGCAAACACCAAATAGCATTTATTTTAGGTTCAACACTAATCCCTAAGGTAAAAGGAGTGTGCGATGGTGATCTTATCAACCTTGGAATCACTTCCAACACACATCATCACCTCGCCCTTAACTAGTCTCTGTTTATTTTACAACTCCTGTTTCGAGTTACTACTCTTAGCAACTGAACCAGTATCAAATACTGAGGGGTTCCTATAAACACTAGTACAATACACATCAATAACATGTATATCAAATATACCTTTGTTCACTTTGCCATCCTTCTTATCCGCCAAGTATCTAGGGCAGTTCCACTTCTAGTGACCATTTCCTTTGTAGTAGAAGCACTCAGTTTCAGGCTTGGGTCTAGCTTTGGGCTTCTTCACGGGGATGACAACTTGTTTGTCATTCTTCTTCAAGTTCCCTTTCTATCCCTTTGCCCTTTTCTTGAAACTAGTGCTCTTGTTAACCATCAACACTTGATGCTTTTCTTGATTTCTACCTTCGCCAATTTTAGCATCATGAAGAGCTTGGGAATTGTTTTCGTTATCCCTTGCATATAATAGTTCATCACGAAGTTCTATTAACTTGGTGATAGTGACTAGAGAACTTTGTCAATTACTATCTTATCTAGAAGATTAACTCCCGCTTGATTCAAGCAATGTTAGTACCCAGACAATCTGAGCACATGCTCACTGGTTGAGCTATTCTCCTCCATCTTGTAGGCAAAGTACTGGCAGAGGTTTCATACCTCTTGACATGGGCATGAGTATGAAATACCAATTTCAACTCTTGGAACATCTTATATGCTCCGTGGCATTCAAAACATTTTTGAACTCCCGGTTCTAAGCCATAAAGCATGGTGCACTAAACTATCAAGTAGTCATCATACTAAGCTTGTCAAAACGTTCATAACGTCTGCATCTGCTCCTGCAATAGTTCTGTCACATAGCGGTGCATCAAGGACATAATTTTTCTATGCAACAATGAGGAAAATCCTCAGATCACGGACCAAGTGTGCATCATTGCTACTATTATCTTTCAACTTATATTTCTCTAGGAACATATAAAAAATAAATGGAGAGCTACATCGCGAGCTATTGATCTACAACATAGATATGCTAATACTACCAGGACTAATTTCATGATAAATTAAAGTTCAATTAATCATATTTCTTAAGAACTCCCACTTAGATAGACATCCCTCTAATCATCTAAGTTATCACGTGATCCAAATAAACTAAACCATGTCCGATCATCACGTGAGATGGAGTAGTTTTCAAAGGTGAACATCACTATGTTGATCATATGTACTATATGATTCACGCTCGACCTTTCGGTCTCACTGTTCCGAGGCCATATCTGCATATGCTAGGCTCGTCAAGTTTAACCCGAGTATTCTGCGTGTGCAAAACTGGCTTGCACCCGTTGTATGTGAACGTAGAGCTTTTCACACCCGATCATCACGTGGTGTCTCAGCACGAAGAACTGACGCAACGGTGCATTCTCAGGAAGAACACTTATACCTTGAAATTTTAGTAAGGGATCATCTTATAAAGCTATCGCCGAACTAAGCAAAACAAGATGTATAAAAGATAAACATCACATGCAATCAAAATATGTGACATGATATGGCCATCATCATCTTGTGCCTTTGATGTCCATCTCCAAAGTACCGGCATGATCTCCATCGTCACCGGCATGACACCATGATCTCCATCATCTTGATCTCCACCAACGTGTCGTTACATGGTCGTCTCGCCAACTATTGCTTTTGCAACTATTGCTATTGCAAAGCCATAAAGTAAAGCAATTATATGGTGCTTGCAACTTATGCAATAAAGAGACAACCATAAGGCTCCTGCCAGTTGCCGATAAATATACAAAACATGATCATCTCATACAACAATTTATATATCATCACGTCTTGACCATATCACATCACAACATGCCCTGCAAAAACAAGTTAGACGTCCTCTACTTTGTTGTTGCAAGTTTTACGTGGCTGCTACGGGCTTAGCAAGAGCTGTTCATACCTACGCATCAAAACCACAACGATTTTTCGTCAAGTGTGCTGTTTTAACCTTCAACAAGGACAGGGCGTAGTCACACTCGATTCAACTAAAGTTGGAGAAACTGACACCCGCCAGCCACCTGTGTGCAAAGCACGTCAGTAGAACCAGTCTCGCGTAAGTGTACGCGTAATGTCGGTCCGGGCCGCTTCATCCAACAATACCGCCGAATCAAAGTATGACATGCTGGTAAGTAGTATGACTATTATCGCCCACAACTCTTTGTGGTCTACTCGTGCATATAACATCTACGCATAGACCTGGGTCGAATACCACTGTTGGGGAACGCAGTATTTCACATTTTTTTACCTACGATCACGCAAGATCTATCTATGTGATGCATAGCAACGAGAAGGGGGAGTGTTGTCTACGTACCCTCGTAGACCAAAAGCGGAAGCGTTTAGTAACACGGTTGATGTAGTCGAACGTCTCCGTGATCCAACCGATCCAAGTACCGAACGGACGGCACCTCCGCGATCTGCACACGTTCAGCTCGGTGACGTCCCTCGAGCTCTTGCTCCATTTGAGGACGAGGGAGAGTTCCGTCAGCACGACGACGTGGTGATGGTGATGATGAAGTTACCGGCGCAGGGCTTCGCCTAAGCACTACGACGATATAACCGAGGTGTGTAACTGTGGAGGGGGGCACCGCACACGGCTAAGACAAATCTTGGAGTCCCTTTGGGGTGCCCCCTTGTAACGCCCCGAGACCGACGCTCCATATGCCTTTCATGTTTTGCGTGTCAGCTGTGTTATTTAATTCTTTGTTGCATTCATCATGGCATCATCCGCATTGCATCTGCACTCGTTGCCGTCATTGTTTTTAAAACTTGCATTCGCTCGTTGTTGCCGTTTCTCCCTTTGCCTTCATCACCTTCCCTCGGACCGCTTTGCCTTCGTTGACCGTTACAGACCAATCGGGTTTTCGCTTTCCTCTTGACCGTGACCACCTAACCCCCTTTGCGTGCATGTCCGAAACTTCCCCGAACTCGTTCCGGGCGGTTGTAACCGTTGGATTCAGATTATCCCCAAACATCCGGAAAACATCTTCGTTTTATTTATTGGACTTCCTAGTCTATTTTGCCCGACCGTCCGATTTCGATCGGATGGACCGGATAGCCTTACCCAAATCAACTAGCTATATATAATGGCCAACCCTAGTTCCTCGGCCTCCTGTCCCATCCTCCTCGTTGCCGCCGCCACCCACCCACCAAATCCCCCTCGGGATCCATCCCTCCCCAACCATCGCTCGCCACCTATAGCCTCCATATCCCCTCGCCCTCCACCTCGCGACCGAAGCTCCCCTACACCTCGCCGGAGATGCGGCCTCCTCTGCTTCCTCTTGTGCCCGCAGCAACACCCAAGCTCCCGTGCCTCCCGTTCGTCCTCCTCGAAGACCAACAGAGCCCGAGTCCTGCAGCTGCCATCGGCCGCGAGCACCCGAGGCCCCGTCCTCCCGAGCACACCTGCGGGTTCAGGTCCGAACCCCGCCGTCCTCGTCTTCTCGCGCGGCCAACCGCCTTGACAGCGACCTCCAGGACCACCGCCGCGCCCTGCTTCTTCCTCCTCCTCGAGGAGATGCCCCTCGCCTCGAGCACCAGCGCTACAAGGCCTGCCTTCTGCAGTTCGTCGTCGCCGGAGTTCCCCACCAGCAGCAGGTTGCCGCACCTCTTCTCCGTCCACTCCTTCCTATCTCCCTCTCACCGGACTCCCTCTGTCTCCTCTGTAACAGAGCCGTCGCCTGAGAGGCTCCTCGTCTGTCGCCACCTTCAACCAACGCCGGCCAAGACCTTGTCCACTCCTCGAACCGCGCAGGATTTCTGCACCGCGTGCGTTTGCCATCCGTCGCCGTCAAATACCAGCGCCGCCGTGCTTCTGCCGTCCGCGTCGGCGAGTGCAGCGCCCAGCCGCGCCGACCTCCTTCATCTCGTCCCAGCGCTGGACCTGGAGCCCGCGACTCCCGCCGGACCTCCGCCTCGCCCTGTTCGTCCGCTGCCTCCCGAAGGCCATGGAGCCTCGCTGCCGACGCTCGCCCTTGCTGTTGTTCGTCCCCGCCGTTCGGCCACTGGATCCGGTCGTCCTCCGTCAACTTCCGCCGGATCCACGCTCAGCCATCACCTCGCCTCGCCGGAGATACCCCAAGTCCACCGCCGCCTTGCCATGTCCCGCGCCAAGCCAGCGCGGCACCGTCCCCTACTTCTGTCGTGCGAGCACATGAGGACGAGGCCAGCGCCAAGTCCCGCTCGCCCCACCCGCGCCCGTTGACCGCGTTGTTATCCGGCCCAGTCAGCGCCTCCTCAGCCGGCCTGCCACCTCCACCGAACCGGGCCAAAGCCCATTGGTGAGCTGCCCCCTGTTCCTGTTGGGCCCGTGTTCAGATTCAGCCCGATAGTGTTTTTTTCCTCTGGACGATTTTAGCTATTTATCCAGAGGGCGGTTTTATAGAAAAACCCCTAGTGTTCATGCATCTACTTCCTCCATTCCTAAATATTTGTCTTTTTAGAGATTTCAAATGGACTACCACATACAAATGTATATAGACATATTTTAAAGTGTAGATTCACTTATTTTGCTGAAATCTCTAGAAAGACAAATATTTAGGAACGGAGGGAATAATAACTAATTAACCATGCATCATATGTAAATAATTTATATATGTAAAATGCTTAGGATTTCATCTAGTTTCATATTATGCTACTTTCATCCATGTTTAAAATGTTTAAATTGTTGTTTGTTCAAATTTGCTCAAATGCCATGTTAAAATGATTTATTTCATAACTTAATAACCGTAGCTCCAAATTTATTACATTTTATATGTAAATGTGGTGGAAAAATGCATAGCTTAACATGGTGCCATTAATTTGCATGTTTAACAACTCTAAAATATGTTTTAGGGCAGAACTGTAGCTAATTCAAAAAATGGACATGTGGATTTTTCCGAATTGTTGTTTGTCGTTCCGGTCTCATTTAAACTTGCCTAGATTGGTACTTTTCATGCTTCACCCCTTGCCGTGTTTAATAACATTTAATATTGTTGAGTAGCATAAACAAGAGCGAACTAAATAATTGAACGTGGCGTTTCATCAATATGCAACTCGTTGCATATTGAGCTCCACTTAACTTGTAGTATTGTTTGTTGCACTTTGCCATGCTTTTAAACTGGACATGCATCATACTTGCTTGGGCATCATGCCATGTTTATGCGTGTGTGTTTACCTTGTTGTTTGCTTCTTTCTGGTTTGCCTCTCTCGTTAGCTTCGATTTCGTTCCGGAGTTGTGAGGATTCGTTCGACTACGCCCGCTGGTCTTCTTCATGGACTTGTTCTTCTTCCTTGTGGGATCTCAGGCAAGATGACCATTACCCTCGATATCACTTCTATCTTTGATTGCTAGTTGTTCGCTCTATCTCTATGTTGCGCTGCCTAGCACTTGTTTATCATGCCTCCCATTTTGCCATGTCAAGCCTCTAACCATTCTTTCCTAGCAAATCGTTGTTTGGCTAAGTTACCGCTTTTGCTCAGCCCCTCTTATAGCGTTGTTAGTTGCAGGTGAAGTTGAAGATTGCTCCATGTTGGAACATGATTTTTTTGGGATATCACAATATCTCTTATTTAATTAATGCATCTATATACTTGGCAAAGGGTGGAAGGCTCGGCCTTATGCCTGGTGTTTTGTTCCACTCTTGCCACCCTAATTTCCGTCATACCGGTGTTATGTTCCTTGATTTTGCGTTCCTAACGCGGTTGGGGTTATGGGACCCCCTTGACAGTTTGCTTTGAATAAAACTCCTCCACCAAGGCCCAACCTTGGTTTCACATTTGCCTGACCTAAGCCTTTTTCCCTTGGGTTTCCGGAGCCCGAGGGTCATCTTTATTTACCCCCCGAGCCAGTGCTCCTTTGAGTGTTGGTCCAAACTAGAGCACCGTGCGGGACCGTCCCTTGGCAACTTGGGTTATGTTGGTACTTGTACGCTTAGCTTATCCGGTGTGCCCTGAGAACGAGATATGTGCAGCTCCTATCGGGATTTGTCGGCACAGTCGGGTGGTCTTGCTGGTCTTGTTTTACCATTGTCGAAATGTCTTGTAACCGGGACTCCGAGTCTGATCGGGTTGTGCTGGGAGAAGGAATATCCTTCGTTGATCGTGAGAGCTTGTGATGGGCTAAGTTGGGACACCCCTGCAGGGTATAAACTTTCGAGAGCCGTGCCCGCGGTTATGTGGCAGATGGGAATTTGTTAATGTCCGGTTGTAGAGAACTTGACACTTGACTTTATTAAAATACATCAACCGTGTGTGTAACCGTGATGGTCTCTTTTCGGCGGAGTCCGAGAAGTGAACACGGTTTGGGTTATGTATGAACGTAAGTAGTTTCAGGATCGCTTCTAGCTTCTTGACCGTTGCGTTGCTTCTCTTCTCACTCTTATTTGCGTATGTTAGCCACCATATTTGCTTAGCGCTTGCTGCAACTCCACCTCATTACCCCATCCTACCCATAAGCTTAAATAGTCTTGATCTCACGAGTTTTGAGATTGCTGAGTCCTTGTGACTCACAGATACACCCAAAACAGTTGCAGGTGCCGATGATACCAGTGTAGGAGATGCTACCGAACTCAAGTGTGAGTTCGACGAGGACCTTGGTCGTTACTATGTTTCGTTTCCCGATTATCAGTAGTGGAGCCCAGTTGGGACGATCGGGGATCTAGCATTTGGGGTTATCTTCTTTTCTTGGGGGTCTATGTGTGTAGTCCGAATGACGTATGTTTAATTGATGTATTGTGTGAAGTGATGATTGTAAGCCAACTCCTTATCCCATTCTTGTTCATTACATGGGATTGTGTGAAGATGACCCTTCTTGCGACAAAACCACCATGCTGTTATGCCTCTAAGTCGTGCCTCAACACGTGGGAGATATAGCCGCATCGTGGGCGTTACACCCCTTCCACGTATATAAAGGAGGGAGGGAGGACGAGGCCGGCCAAGGAGGAGGCGCGCGCCAAGGGGGGGCAATCCTACTCCAAGTAGGTTTGCCCCCCCCCCTTTCCTATTCCTACTAGGAGAAGGAGGAAAGAGGAGGAGGGGAGAAGGAAAGAGGGGGCCGGCCCCCCAAAGCCTAAACCAATTCGGTTTGGGCCAAGGGGGGCGTGCCCCACACCTTGCTTGCTGTCCTCTTTCTCCACTAGGGCCCAATAAGGCCCATAGACTCCCCGGGGGGTTCCGGTAACCTCCCAGTACTCCGAAAATACTCGATACACTTCAAAACCCTTCTGGTGTCCGAATATAACCTTCCAATATATCAACCTTCATGTCTCGCCATTTCGAGACTCCTCGTCATGTCCATGATCTCATCCGAGACTCCGAACAACCTTCGGTACATCAAATCACATAACTCATAATACAAATCGTCATCGAAAGTTAAGCGTGCGGACTCTACGGGTTCGAGAACTATGTAGACATGACCGAGACACATCTCCGGTCAATAACCAATAGCGGAACCTAGATGCTCATATTGGCTCCTACATATTCTACGAAGATCTTTATCGGTCAAACCGCATAACAACATACGTTGTTCTGTTTGTCATCGGTATGTTACTTGCCCGAGATTCGATCGTTGGTATCTCAATACCTAGTTCAATCTCGTTACCGGCAAGTCTCTTTACTCGTTCTGTAATGCATCATCCTGCAACTAACTCATTAGTTACATTGCTTGCAAGGCTTATAGTGATGTGCATTACCGAGAGGGCCCAGACATACCTCTCCGACAATCGGAGTGACAAATCCTAATCTCGATCTATGCCAACTCAACAAACACCATCGGAGACACCTGTCGAGCATCTTTATAATCACCCAGTTACGTTGTGACGTTTGATAGCACACAAAGTGTTCCTCCGGTATTCGGGAGTTGCATAATCTCATAGTCATAGCAACATGTATAAGTCATGAAGAAAGCAATAGCAAGAAACTAAACGATCAAGTGCTAAGCTAACGGAATGGTTCAAGTCAATCACATCATTCTCTAATGATGTGATCCCGTTCATCAAATGACAACTCATGTCTATGGCTAGGAAACTTAACCATCTTTGATTAACGAGCTAGTCAAGTAGAGGCATACTAGTGACACTCTGTTTGTCTATGTATTCACACCTGTACTAAGTTTCCGGTTAATACAATTCTAGCATGAATAATAAACATTTATCATGATATAAGGAAATATAAATAAAAACTTTATTATTGCCTCTAACGCATATTTACTTCATGAACATAGCTGTGAGGTGGACCCTCACACCGACCAACGCGCGAAGGCCAGAAGCGCTCCTGGGATACGGCCCTGTTGAGCCCTGGGATGTTGACACGGACACATAGCTCGTCGTCCTCGCTGGGACAAGGAGCTGCGCCACGTGGTTGGCGGCGGTCGCCACGCATGTCTCTTGCCTCTTGAAGCTCCTCGGTTGTCTTGGTGATGAACTCCTGGGCACCAGGCAGCCCATGCCTTGTGCCCTCATGAGGGAAGCGTGCGATGAAGCATGCCTCCATGTGGTGCCCGAGCGCCTCCCTCGTGATGTTGGCTAAGTCAGAGGCCCTCCAGAAGAGAGCCCCTGAACCCAGCCCAAGGAGGGCGCCGGGCGCGCCTTCCTATGCGAGGGATGGAGGCGCCCCATCCGTGGGCTTAGGTCCTGAGGTGGTGTGGCTGGAGACACCGCTCTCCTGAGGCTCTTGGCGGAGAAGCAGCTTCTTCTTCTTGGGGACTGCCTCAGGAGGTTATATGGCGCCTTCATTGTCTGGGTCTTCAATCGCCGCAGCCTGGTAGGCGCGCTCGAGGGAGCACACCACATCCTTCTCCTTGCAAGCGATTGTGATGATGTCATGGTTCCCTGGCATTTTGAGGACATTGTAGCCGTGGTGGGTCAGTGCCATGAACTTGGTCAGGGCTGGATATCCAAGGATGGCAGTATACGGCAGGCGGATATGGGCGATGTCGAAGTCGATAAGCTCGATGCGGTAGTTGTCGCGCTGAACGAAGTTGATAGGGAGGCGGATCACTCCTGAGAAGGGCAAGGTGGGCTGCAGCTGATCTTATGGCACTTGGAGGCGGTCGAACATCTCGATGGAAAGAACATTGAGCCCCGCACCGCCATCGATGAGGGTCTTGGTGACAAGGACATTGCTGATGACGGGTGAGCAGAGCATCGGGAGGGCGCCGGCAGTTGCCGCGCACTTGAGCTAGTCGGACGAGCTGAAGGTGATGGTGCACTTGGACCATCTAAGCGGCCGCGTGGCCTCGAGCCTGGGGAGGGCCGCGTTCACCTCGCGAGCGAACTGCTTGAAGATGCGCTGGTAGGCTGGGGCCTGAGCGCCACCCAAGATGCACGCAATGGCGCGAGGTTCCTCGAAGCCCCCAGCCCCCTTGTCCTGATGGTGGTCTTCGTTCCTCCTTGGTGGTGGTGGCAGCGGAGGGAGGCCGGCCTTGCCAGTGGTCCTCATGAGGCTGTTCGCGCGACTCCTGGCGGGGGCCGCGGTCGTCCCAGCGCCCTCCACTTCTGCCTACTCCATGGTCGTAGCCTCGATTATTATGCTCGGGGCGTCGACTGAAGCGCCCGTCGCATATGACCCTGAGCTCTTGATAGTCACTGGTGTTGTGGTTGTGTACGTTGTGGAAGGCGCAGAACGGGCGGCTGCCCTTAGATGACTCTGGGTGGTCGCAGCCGCGCTTCATCTCTGGCTCAGCTGCGAGCACGGCCGCCCCCTTGCGTTTTGCGTCCTTGGTCTTGGCCTTCTTATCTTTTGGGTCGGCAGCTGGAAGCTCGAGAAGGGAGAGGCGTCCCTCCTCAGCTCTTGCACACTTGGTCGCCATATTGAACATCTCCAGAGCTGTACACAGGTCCTCATGGATGGTGAGCTCCTCCTTCATCTTGACATCACGGAGACCATCAAAGAACGCTGATATGATGGCTTCGTCCGAAAACATGGGGTTCTTGAGGCGAACGCTTTTGAAGCGCTAGATGTACTTCTGCAGGGTCTTCCCTGGCTGCTACTTGATGCACCGCAGGTCACCCGCGACACGCGGGCGGTCACGCGTCTCTTGGAAGTTGCGACGAAACGCTCGCACATCTCACCCCAGGAGGAGATTGATTTCAACTACACAACCTTCTTCTTGTAGACGTTGTTGGGCCTCCAAGTGCAGAGGTTTGTAGGACAGTAGCAAATTTCCCTCAAGTGGATGACCTAAGGTTTATCATCCGTGGGAGGCGTAGATGAAGATGATCTGTAACGCCCACGTTGCGGCTACATCTCTCACGTGTCGAGGCACGACATAGAGGCATAACCGCATTGTAGGTTTTGTCGCAAGAAGGGTCATCTTCACACAATCCCATGTAATGAACAAGAATGGGATAAAGAGAGTTGGCTTACAATCGCCACTTCACACAATACATTAATTAAACATACATCAACTAGAGTACACACATAGGTCCGACTACGGAACCAAAATACACACATAGACCGACTACGGTCAAATCCAAACGAAAAGAAGATAACCCCAAATGCTAGATCCCTGATCGTCCCCAACTGGGCACCTCTACTGATCAAGAGGAAAACGAAACACAGTAATGGCCAAGGTCTTCGCCGAACTCCCATTAGAGCTCGGAAGCATCACCTGCACTGGTATCATCGGCACCTGCAACTGTTTTGGTAGAATCTGTGAGTCACGAGGACTCAGCAATCTCACACCCGCGAGATCAAGACTATTTAAGCTTATGGGTAGGAAAGGGGTAATGAGGTGGAGCTGCAGCGAGCACTAAGCAAATATGGTGGCTAACATACGCAAATAAGAGCGAGAAGAGAAGCAATGCAACGGTCGTGAACTAGAAGTGATCCTGAAACTACTTATGCACAAACATAACACAAAGACCGTGTTCACTTCCCGGACTCCGCCGAAAAGAGACCATCACGGCTAAACACGCGGTTGATGCGTTTTACTTAAGTCAAGTGTCAAGTTATCTACAACCGGACATTAACAAATTCCCATCTGCCACATAACCGCGGGCACGACTCTCGAAAGTTTATACACTGCAGGGGTGTCCCAACTTAGCCCATTATAAGCTCTCACGGTCAACGAAGGATATTCCTTCTCCCGGGAAGACCCGATCAGTGTCGGAATCCCGGTTTACAAGACATTTCGACAATGGTAAAACAAGACCAGCAAAGCCGCCCGATGTGTCGACAATCCCGATAGGAGTCGCACGTACCTCGTTCTCAAGACACACCGGATGAACACTACGTACAACTAAAACCAGCCCTCAAGTTTCCCCGAGGTGGCGCTGCAAGTGGCTCTAGTTTGGACCAACACTCCGAGGAGCACTGGCCCGAGGGGGGGGGGTAAAATAAGATGACCCTTGAGTCTGCAGAACCCAAGGGAAAAAGGCTTAGGTGGCAAATGTTAAAACCAAGGTTGGGCCTTGCTGGAGGAGTTTTATTCAAAGCAAACTGTCAAGGGGGTCCCATAAATCACCCAACCGCGTAAGGAACGCAAAATCAAGGAACATAACACCGGTATGACGGAAACTAGGGCGGCAAGAGTGGAACAAAACACTAGGCATAAGGCCGAGCCTTCCACCCTTTACCAAGTATATAGACACATTAATTAAATAAGAGATATTGTGATATCCCAACATATCCATGTTCCATCATGGAACAAACTTCATCTTCACCTGCAACTAGCAACGCTATAAGAGGGGCTGAGCAAAAGCGGTAACATAGCCAAACAACGGTTTGCTAGGAAAGGTGGGTTAGAGGCTTGACATGGCAATATGGGAGGCATGATATGGCAAGTGATAGGTAGCGCGGCATAGCAATAGAGCGAAACAACTAGCAAGCAAATAGAAGTGATATCGAGGGTATGGTCATCTTGCCTGAAATCCCACTAGGAAGAAGAACGAGTCCATGAAGAAGACAAATGGACGTAGTCGAACGAATCCTCACAACTCCGGAACGAAACCGAAGCTAACGAGAGACGTAAACCGGAAAGAAGCAAACAACATGGTAAACAACCAACACATAAGCATGGCATGATGCACAATCAAGTATGATGCATGTCCAGTTTAATGAGGCATGGCATGGCAAGGTGCACAAACAATACTACAAATTAAGTGGAGCTCAATATGCAACGTCTTGCGTATTGACGAAACACCACATTCAAGTTATTTAGTTTGCTCTCGTTTAGGAACAAGACAAGATTAAATGTTGGTCAACATGGCAAGAGGTGAAGCATAATTAAACTAACTAATTAGGCAAGTTTAAATGAGGCCGGAACAACAAACAACAATTCCGGAAAAATCCCATATGCGTATTTTGGATTTGGTACTGTTCTGCCCTAAACACAATTTTAATGTTGTTAAACAGAAAAATAAAGTGCGCCATGTTAATCTATGCATTTTTCTACCACATTTACATATAAAGTTTATTTAAAATGGAGCTACGGTTATTTAGTTATGAAATAAAACATTTTAACAAGGCATTTATGCAAATTAATGCAAACAACAATTTAGACATTTTAAACATGGATGAAAGTTGGATATTATGAAACTAGACAGAATTCTAAGCATTTTACATATATCAGTCATTTTAATATGATGCATGGTTCATGAGTTATTATATGCATGAAGTTTAGGGTCCAATCCGTGAATATGCAGTGCACTGGTTAATTAGAAAAACGTTCCGCGAAAAAAATGTGACTCAGGCCGAATCTGGCTGGCCCAACAAAGCACAGGGTGAGGCGCTGGATCTGAAGCTCACCAGGCCTCATGGGCCGGCTCGGTGGGGAGGCTGGCTTGGATCGATTGATGAAGGGGATCGAGCGGGCTGGAGGTCAACGCACGGCTGAGGGGATTTGGCGCTCGTCGTCCTCCTCGCACGCAGAACCAGGGGAACAGCGCGACGACAAAGAGGCCAGGCGCACCGGCGCGATGCAGAGGAGGCAGGAGGCCGGTAGGGCGCGATGCAGGAGGCGCCGGCAGCGGAACTGCGGGGCTCCGGCGGGAAAGACTTTAGGCGCAGTGGTGGCGGGCTCGAGAAAATCCGATGGGGACGGGGCACCGGAGAGGGAATGGCGACGGCTTGGCGAGGCGAAGCAGAGGTGGCTGGATCCGGACGAGAGGGCCGCGGGAACGGCGGTCAACGCGCGCGGTCGTGCGAGCACGGGAGGTGCAGAACCTTGCACCGGCGACCATGGCAGCAGGGGCGAGCCCCGTACGTTTCCTGGCAGAGGAGAAAACAAACGAGGGAGAGAGTTTAGAGGAGGTAGGAGAGGAAAACAGGGGAGAGGAAAAGGAGGCCGGCGTCGACTCATCTGCTGGGTCCGGTGCTCCGGCTAGCGGCGACTGAAGGTCGAAGAGGAGCTCCTCTCTTTGGGTTCGGGCGAGGCAAGGAGGAGGAATCGCTCGGGCAGGAGATGGCCAGGGATTGAGTGGAGGCGTGGGGAGGTGGATTTGGATCGGGGCGAGGTGGAGGCTGCCGGTTGGGGTGGTGCTGAAAACGAAGGAGGGAGTGGTGGCTGGTAGTGGGGAAGATCCCGATGAGGGAGAGGACAGCGGCGGCGTCGACGGGACAAGAGGGCTAGGATCTAGGGTTTGACCCGGTTTGGAATGAGGTAGCTTATATATAGGGAAAGGGAGAGGATGTGGTTCATCCGATCAAAATCGGACGGTCCTAGAAAAATAGGATAGGAAGCCCAAATAAGAAACCAAAGATACTTTAGGGGTTTTTGGGGATGATCCGAATCCAACGGCGATGACTGAGCGGGTCGGGTTCGGGCAAGGTTTCGGACGCGCACGAGGGGGGTTTGAGAGAGGTTGACGAAGGCAAGAGGGCTTGACAAAAAAAAGTAGACAAAAAAGAAGCGGCAACTACGAACAACCACGAGTTTTATGAAAACATGCGGATGCAATGCGGATGATGCGATGATGAATGCAACAACAACACCAATAAAACACATGACAACAACGAAAAACAGGGAAGGCGTCTGAAGCATCGGTCTCGGGGCATTACAACACTCCACCACTACAAGGGGATCTCGTCCCGAGATCTAGGATGGCACTGGAGAAAAGCGGAAGAGGAAGAGGTAAAACAAAGTTGCTTCTTTGACAAACGAGTGAAACCACGAACCTTGAGAGGTCGCAAAGCTTGAAGAAATGACACGACGGAGGTGAACAATATTTAAAACACTCCGTTCAGCAAGAGGAACAAGGAACAATATGAGAACTTTGTGGGTTGAAAGACATGAATGAAGAGTTCCAGCGTTAAGAAAGGACCTGTAACCACTCTGGTTGAAACGGAATAAGCAAGGAAAGAACATGATCTTTGATAAAACGAGATGATGGTTAGAAGGGAGTTAAATCACAATGCCTCTGGAACGAGAAAATAGAATCTAGATTGATGGAAAGAAAAGAATGGAGAAGAAAATGACAACTCCTCCCACAAATGAATTTGAAAGAAACAACCTTACGAAGAAGGCTTGAACGGAGTTGTTGAAAAATCAACAACGAAAACAATAAGCTGCTTGTGGGCTTATGGAAAACATCCCAATAAATTGAGGCTAATTTTTCCACCAATGAAAACAAAGATTGACTGAGATCAACGAAGAGATGAAAACTTCTTCACCGAGATGAGAAGGAGAAAATTGGATCATTGATGAGCACCACAATAGCAACATTCCTTAGGGAAGGCTTTAGGTGAAATATAACCCAAGATAACTCCAACAAAGAGATTGATGGATCTAAAATACCTCATTCTTGACAACATGTGAATCATGAAGCATGAAGGGAAATTGTCAAGAATGACATAACACCACCTCAAAAGATAAGGTAGAAAGAATTGCACTTCGGAATGCAAGAAGAAGAATACTTGAACTCCTCAAAACAAAACATGTGTTGAGCACCATGTTTATTTTGAAGTATGGCTTGACGGATCATAACTTCAAGAGAAATCTTGAAGAACAATTGAAGAATGAAAAGAATCCTTGACGAACCACCATGTGAACCTTCCATGAAGAACTCCGGTAAAACAAGGATGATATAAGAAGGAGAAGTTGAAAGAACAGGATGAATCCTTGCAATGATTTAGATGGATCTTCGCCATGAGTTAACTTAGAGAGCTTGCAACTCCGGAAACAAAGGATGAAGCATCTCGAACCGAGAATGTGATATGATGAACAATCTGGAAAGAAGAAACTAGATCACTTCGATGAAACAATAATAAGAATTACGTTATGTGTATCCTTCACCAATTTAAATTGATGACAAGTAACGGATTTGGCATACTACTTATTCTCGTAGAAAGGATTAAGAGAGTTATAGCGTGAACTTGATAAAAGTCTTCAACGATCCGCCGGTAGGATTGGAAAGAACGAATGAATTGATATGATAACCAAGGAAGAGAACTCTTGAACGTACCACCGTAAGAATTGGAAATGAAAGTAGCAAAGGCAACAATTCACCAAGAAGAATTAGAAAACGAATAAAGATACTTGACAGAATTTAGATACATGAGAACAAGAGATCATGAACTGATTAGAGGATATTTGAACGATGCACCGGTAAGATTTGGAGAACGGGAGCTGAAAGCTGGAATGAATAATTATGACATGATGGATTTCGGAGGAAAGAAATGGAAACAACTCATGAAATGCTTCGGATGGGTATGAAAAGAATTCTCACAATCGTAAACAATTATGAGAGGACGACATCAAGCTAGAACTACGCATCTTCAAGAGAACGGAGCAAGATTTAAGAGAAATTCTTCTTTTGTCTTCAAAATCTGAGAATGACGACGAGAAATACCACCATGAATTGTTTAAGCACTCCGAAATGAAAATTAGAAAGGTTGAACCAACGATGAAAAGAATTCGAAAGATCTTGGAGAAAGACATTTGACTGATGAAAATTCATTCTTACGTCAAACTTTGAAGAGAATTTGAGAATCCCTCCCGATAAATTAGAAGAGTCAGGTAAGATCCTGGGAAAAGACCTGTGGGTTAGGGCCCACTCAAAAGAACCACCGTTGAACGATTAAAAGAAAGATTGCGCCGATTGAATTAAATGGCTCAAAAGAGATAACAACCTCGAGATAGCTTGAACGGATTAGGAATGGAAATGCGAATCTTCTGAGATATCTTCAGCACTCCAGATAACATGAATAGCAAGAGGTGGATGATTAAGAGATGCGCCGACATGAGAAAGCATTTGAAACGAGGAAAAGAATATGATCAACACTGAAAGCTTGACTGAGTCCACCGGAGAAGAAAAGAACGAAGAATAATAGACTTGAAGCTTCCTTAGCATCTTCATGAGAATCACCAGGTAAGAACATTGATGGAAAAGAATGGAGAAACCTCACATCCATAAGATGGATACATGATTAAGAAATCTGAGTCCTTGAAGAAAGAGGGTGGGAGGGCGGGAAAAACAAAGGCAACTTGGGGCATATGGAACAAACAACGTTGGGAAAACTGAGAGGTGATCTTGCGAATGTTGAAATGATTGGATCCACTTGAGGAGAAGCACGTCAGTTGGAAAGGAATTAACATGGAAACCTCGATGATCAAGAAGGATTAGTATTCACATAGAAATATGAGAACACCGTTTAGGGAAGGTATGGAATCAACACATCGCATTGAAGCAACTCGAATACCACAAAACAAAATAACAACAAAGGATTTGGCTTGCAGAATAAGCCGGAAACAAACATATGATAGAGATTTCGCCCAAAGTGTTCGTGATGAGGCCCCACGGGCACAACGTACAGCAGACATGACGAATGACAAACAAGAAGTCCCCGAATCGGCATAGCCAAGGATTCTTTAAGACGCCTCACGACCACTGTAAATCGACCGTGAAAAACGAACCACTAGACGTTGGACCCCAATCTCAAATCATACATCTGTCGAAAAGATATTCTAGGAGCTACTTGAATTCCCACCTATAAACTCCCGAAACTTTCTGGTTATGCAATCTGGTGTTGGGGATACAGGGGACACAATATACTCACCCAAACTAATAATCCCTAGATCCAGCTGTATCCATCCGTCAACACATAACCAAGAAAACTCCGGAAATCGTGTACCTCAACCTTCGAAAAGCATCTGTTATACGAGTTATTGCAATACTCCCGAACTCCCGCCCCAGTACTGGGTGGCGTCGAGGTGATCTCACCAACAACTTCATAAAAGAGATTTTCGATGTCGGCGAAACTCAGGTATTCCGGAACTGCAACGATAAAATTGTGATGACAACACCTCGGAGCTCAACTCCCCGGGACACTGCCACAACCCCTAAATGTCAGGAGGCACCAAGAACAATGTTCCCGTCACAAAACCATCGGAACGATTCCAAGATACCCGCGTGATCCTAAATTTTTTTTAGTGAAATTTGAGGAGAGGAAAGTCAAAACATCTACGTCAGGAGACCTCACCAGAGGGACGAAGGGACTGAGGAGTAAAAAGAATCCTACTCTCCGATATATATAATCCTAAGACTCAAAACATTTTTTTTCTAGACTCAACAACGTCAGCGATTCGATCAAGCAGGCGGCTCCTAAGTCGGGGATGGATCTGATTACCAACTTGTAACGCCCACGATGCGGCTACATCTCTCACGTGTTGAGGCACAACTTAGAGGCATAACCGCATTGTAGGTGTTGCCGCAAGAAGGGTCATCTTCACACAATCCCATGTAATGAACAAGAATGGGATAAAGAAAGTTGGCTTGCAATCGCCACTTCACACAATACATAAATAAATTCATACATCATTCAAAATACACACATAGACCGACTACGGTCAAATCCAAACGAAAAGAAGAAAACCCCAAATGCTAGATCCCTGATCGTCCCCAACTGGGCACCACTACTGATCAACAGGAAAACGAAACACAGTAATGGCCAAGGTCTTCGCCGAACTCCCATTAGAGCTCGGAAGCATCACCTGCACTGGTATCATCGGCACCTGCAACTGTTTTGGTAGAATCTGTGAGTCACGAGGAATCAGCAATCTCACACCCGCGAGATCAAGACTATTTAAGCTTATGGGTAGGAAAGGGGTAATGAGGTGGAGCTGCAGCGAGCACTAAGCAAATATGGTGGCTAACATACGCAAATAAGAGCGAGAATAGAAGCAACGCAACGGTCGTGAACTAGAAGTGATCATGAAGTGATCCTGAAACTACTTACACACAAACATAACACAAAGACCGTGTTCACTTCCCGGACTACGCTGAAAAGAGACCATCACGGCTACACACGCGGTTGATGTGTTTTAATTAAGTCAAGTGTCAAGTTATCTACAACCGGACATTAACAAATTGCCATCTGCCACATAACCGCGGGCACGGCTCTCGAAAGTTTATACCCTGCAGGGGTGTCCCAACTTAGCCCATTATAAGCTCTCACGGTCAACGAAGGATATTCCTT
This sequence comes from Triticum aestivum, assembly GCF_018294505.1. Classification (NCBI taxonomy): domain Eukaryota; kingdom Viridiplantae; phylum Streptophyta; class Magnoliopsida; order Poales; family Poaceae; genus Triticum; species Triticum aestivum. Next base: position 237,173,383 of record NC_057799.1, read on the forward strand.
CTCCCGGGAAGACCCGATCAGTCTTGGAATCCCGGTTTACAAGACATTTCGGCAATGGTAAAACGAGACCAGCAAAGCCGCCCGATGTGTCGACAATCCCGATAGGAGTCGCACGTACCTCGTTCTCAGCACACACCGGATGAACACTACGTACAACTAAAACCAGCCCTCAAGTTTCCCCGAGGTGGCGCTGCAAGTGGCTCTAGTTTGGACCAACACTCCGAGGAGCACTGGCCCGGGGGGGGGGGGGTAAAATAAGATGACCCTTGAGTCTGCAGAACCCAAGGGAAAAAGGCTTAGGTGGCAAATGTTAAAACCAAGGTTGGGCCTTGCTGGAGGAGTTTTATTCAAAGCAAACTGTCAAGGGGGTCCCATAAATCACCCAACCGCGTAAGGAACGCAAAATCAAGGAACATAACACCGGTATGACGGAAACTAGGGCGGCAAGAGTGGAACAAAACACCAGGCATAAGGCCGAGCCTTCCACCCTTTACCAAGTATATAGACGCATTAATTAAATAAGAGTTATTGTGATATCCCAACATATCCATGTTCCATCATGGAACAAACTTCATCTTCACCTGCAACTAGCAATGCTATAAGAGGGGCTGAGCAAAAGCGGTAACATAGCCAAACAACGGTTTGCTAGGAAAGGTGGGTTAGAGGCTTGACATGGCAATATGGGAGGCATGATATGGCAAGTGGTAGGTAGCGCGGCATAGAAATAGAGTGAAACAACTAGCAAGCAAAGATAGAAGTGATATCGAGGGTATGGTCATCTTGCCTGAAATCCCACTAGGAAGAAGAACGAGTCCATGAAGAAGACAAACGGACGTAGTCGAACGAATCCTCACAACTCCGGAACGAAACCAAAGCTAACGAGAGACGTAAACCGGAAAGAAGCAAACAACATGGTAAAAAACCAACACATAAGCATGGCATGATGCACAATCAAGTATGATGCATGTCCAGTTTAATGAGGCATGGCATGGCAAGGTGCACAAACAATACTACAAATTAAGTGGAGCTCAATATGCAACGACTTGCGTATTGACGAAACACCACATTCAAGTTATTTAGTTTGCTCTCGTTTAAGAACAAGACAATATTCAATGTTGGTTAACATGGCAAGAGGTGAAGCATAATTAAACTAACTAATTAGGCAAGTTTAACTGGGGTCGGAACAACAAACAACAATTCCGAAAAAATCCCATATGCGTATTTTCGATTTGGTACTGTTCTGCCCTAAACACAATTTTAATGTTGTTAAACAGAAAAATAAAGTGCACCATGTTAATATATGCATTTTTACCCTGTTTACATATAAAGTTTATTTAAAATGGAGCTACGGTTATTTAGTTATGAAATAAAACATTTTAACATGGCATTTATGCAAATTAATGCAAACAGCAATTTAGACATTTTAAACATGGATGAAAGTTGGATATTATGAAACTAGACAGAATTCTACGCATTTTACATATATAAGTCATTTTAATATGATGCATGGTTCATGAGGTATTATATGCATGAAGTTTAGGGTCCAATCCGTGAATATGCAGTGCACTGGTTAATTAGAAAAACGTTCCGCGAAAAAAAAAATTGACTCGGGCCGAATCTGGCTGGCCTAAGAAAGCACACGGTGAGGCGCTGGATCTGAAGCTCACCAGGCCTCATGGGCCGGCACGGTGGGGAGGCTAGCTTGGATCGATCGATGAAGGGGATCGAGCGGGCTGGAGGTCAACGCACGGCCGAGGGGATTTGGCGCTGGTCGTCCTCCTCGCACGCAGAAGCAGGGGAACAACGCGACAACGAAGAGGCCAGGCGCACCGGCGCGATGCAGAGGAGGCAGCAGGCCGGCAGGGCGCGATGCAGGAGGCGCCGGCAGCGGAACTGCGGGGCTCCGGCGGGAGAGACTTGGGGCGCAGTGGTGGCGGGCTCGAGCAAATCCGATGGGGACGGGGCACCGGAGAGGGAACGGCGACGGCTTGGCGAGGCGAAGCAGAGGTGGCTGGATCCGGACAAGAGGGCGGCGGGGACGGCGGTCAACGCGCGCGGTCGTGCAAGCACAGGAGGTGCAGAACCTTGCACCGGCAACCATGGCAGCAGGGGCGAGCCCCGTACGTTTCCTGGCAGAGGAGAAAACAAACGAGGGAGAGACTTTAGAGGAGGTAGGAGAGGAAAACAGGGGAGAGGAAAAGGAGGCAGGCGGCGACTCATCTGCTGCGTCCGGTGCTCCGGCTAGCGGCGACTGAAGGTCGAAGAGGAGCTCCTTTCTTTGTGTTCGGGCAAGGCAAGGAGGAGGAATCGCTCGGGCAGGAGATGGCCGGGGATCGAGTGGAGGCGCGGGGAGGTGGATTTCGATCGGGGCTAGGTGGAGGCTGCCGGTTGGGGTGGTGCTGAAAACGAAGGAGGAAGTGGTGGCTGGCAGTGGGGAAGATCCCGATGAGGGAGAGGACAGCGGCGGCGCCGACGGGACAAGAGGGCTAGGATCTAGGGTTTGACCCGATATGGAATGAGGTAGCTTATAGGGACAGGGAGAGGATGTGGATCATCCGATCAAAATCAGACGGTCCTAGAAAAATAGGATAGGAACCCCAAATAAGAAACCGAAGATACTTTAGGGGTTTTTGGGGATGATCCGAATCCAACGGTGATGACTGAGCGGGTCGGGTTCGGGCAAGGTTTCGGACGCGCACGAGGAGGGTTTGAGAGAGGTTGACGAAGGCAACAGGGCTTGGCAAAAAAGCGTAGACAAAAAAGAAGCGGCAACTACAAACAACCAAGAGTTTTATGAAAACATGCGGATGCAATGCGGATGATGCGATGATGAATGCAACAACAACACCAATAAAACACATGACAACAACGAAAAACAGGGAAGGCGTCTGAAGCATCGGTCTCGGGGCGTTACATAGTCTCTCTCAAACAACCCCGCAACCAAATAACAAAGAGTCTCTTGTGTCCCCAACACACCCAATACAATGGTAAATTGTATAGGTGCACTAGTTCGGCGAAGAGATGGTGATACAAGTGCAATATGGATGGTAGATATAGGTATTTGTAATCTGAAAATATAAAAACAGCAAGGTAACTAATGATAAAAGTGAGCACAAACAGTATTGCAATGCTAGGAAACAAGGCCTAGGGTTCATACTTTCACTAGTGCAAGTTCTCTCAACAATAATAACATAATTGGATCATATAAATATCCCTCAACGTGCAACAAAGAGTCACTCTAAAGTCACTAATAGCGGAGAACAAACCAAGAGATTATTGTAGGGTACGAAACCACCTCAAAGTTATCCTTTCTGATCAATCTATTCAAGAATCCGTAGTAAAATAACACGAAGCTATTCTTTCCGTTCGATCTATCCTAGAGTTCGTACTAGAATAACACCTTAAGACAGAAATCAACCAAAACCCTAATGTCACCTAGATACTCCAATGTCTCCTCAAGTATCCGTGGGTATGATTATACGATATGCATCACACAATATCAGATTCATCCATTCAAACCAACACAAAGTACTTCAAAGAGTGCCCCAAAGTTTCTACCAGAGAGTCAAGACGAAAACGTGTGCCAACCCCTATGCATAAGTTCACAATATGAAACCCGCAAGTTGATCACCAAAACATACATCAAGTGAATCACGTGATATCCCATTGTCACCACGGATAAGCACATGCAAGACATACATCCAGTGTTCTCAAATCCTTAAAGACTGAGTCCGATAAGCTAACTTCAAAGGGAAAACTCAATCCATTACAAGAGAGTAGAGGGGGAGAAACATCATAAGATCCAACTATAATAGCAAAGCTCGCGATACATCAAGATCGTACCACCTCAAGAAGACGAGAGAGAGAGATCAAACACATAGCTACTGGTACATACCCTCAGCCCCGAGGGTGAACTACTCCCTCCTCGTCATGGAGAGCGCCGGGATGATGAAGATGGCCACCAGAGAGGGATTCCCCCCTTTGGCAGGGTGCCGGAACGGGTCTAGATTGGTTTTCAGTGGCTACAGAGGCTTGCGCGGCGGAACTCCCGATCTAGGTTATGTACTGGGGGTTTCTGTATATATAAGAGGTTTTGGCGTCGAGAACAAGTCAGGGGGTCTCCGGGCTATCCACGAGGTAGCGCGCCCCCACCCTCGTGGGCAGCCCGTGACTCTTCTGGCCCAACTCTTTTACTCTATGGCCTTCTTCTGGTCCAAAAATAAGTTCCGTGAAGTTTCTGGTCAACTGGACTCCGTTCGGTTTTCCTTTTCTGTGATACTCAAAAACAAGAAAAAAACAAAAACTAGCACTGGGCTCTAGGTTAATAGGTTAGTCCCAAAAATCATATAAAATAGCATATAAAACATCCTAGATGGATAATATAATAGCATGGAACAATCAAAAATTATAGATACGTTGGAGACGTATCAGAGATCGATCCCGCGGGTACGTTCAGGAGCCACGAGCGCGCGCCATCCTTGAGGGCCATGGGAAACCAATTCACCATGACCTTCTCGTCGCCGCTGGCCGCGTCGATGCTCAGCTCGTAGAGCTGTAGGAACTCCGCAGGGTCGAGGGTGCCGTCGTAGCGTGGAGGAAGGTCAGGCTTGAACTTGCCCGGCCAGACCACGCTGCGCAGCTCAGGGGTGAAGGCGCGACAGCCCGCGGTGGTCACTGGAGCTCGTCGTGGAGGTGGAGCCTGGTCTTGGTACCCACGCATCGCCGCCGCAGGCGGCGCGCGGTCTTGACTTGGTTGGGCAGGGAGCGCGGGAGCATCCTCTCACGGCTGCTCGACCTCCTCGTAGCTCTCTTCTTTGCGCGTGGGTGCCCTATGCAGCGGGTCGTGCCGCGGGGCCGCGCGTCTCGGCCCGAGGACGACATCGTGGCGGGGAGGTGCTGGAGGCGCTCCATGGGCTATGTCGCCCGCGGTGGGAGGCGGGCGAGGTAGCGAGAGTGAAGGTGCAGGAGAGCCCCCAGCGGCGCTGACGAGCTCGGCGATGCGGTCCAGCCAGTCCTCGTAGAGATCGTCGAGGGGGCGGTAGCGCAGGAGCTCGCGCGCCATCAGCAGCGCAGCCTGTGCGTTCGTGGGCTAGAGACGAGCGTGGGACGACGAGCCGGCTGGAGTCTGCGACGGGGTGGCGGTGCATCCGTCCCTTCGCACGGAGGGGTGCATCGATGAAGCTTGTTGCTCATTTCCCACCGGGCCGGTTGCGGCATTGGCGGCGGGTGACGGAGAACGACGGGGAGGCCCGCCAACGGGCGCCTTCAGGGCGACACAAGCGGTGAGAGCGGCTCGGAGCTCAGCACGGGCTCGACGAGCATCAGCCATGGAAGCGGTGGAGCGGCGGGGCGTCGACCGACGAAAAAGAGGCTTCGGTGCACCCCTACCTGGCGCGCCAAATGTCGGATTCAGGGTTCCGCAAACCCTTGAGAGGTTCGAACTCTGGGGTGCGCACGAAGATCAGTCTCTTCCCCGTCTACCGGCTAAATGATCCCACGGCCTAGCTCGACGAACCCAAAGAAAAAGAGACACGAGGGTTTATCCTGGTTCGGGCCACCGTGTGGTGTAATACCCTACTCCAGATTTGTGGTGGATTGCCTCGAGGGGCTGAGGATGAACTAGTACAGTGGTGGAACAGCCTCAGGAGGTGAGGTGTTATTGGGCTCGACGAGCTGGTGAGGTGGTCAGAAACTGGCACTGGGCTCTAGGTTAATAGGTTAGTCCCAAAAATCATATAAAATAGCATATAAATGCATATAAAACATCCTAGATTGATAATATAATAGCATGGAACAATCAAAAATTATAGATACGTTGGAGACGTATCAAGCATTCCCAAGCTTAATTCCTACCCGTCCTCGAGTAGATAAATGATAAAAACAGAATTTTTGATGTGGAATGCTACCTAACATATTTATCAATGTAATCTTCTTTATTGTGGCATGAATGTTCAGATCTGAATGATTCAAAACAAAAGTTAATATTGACATAAAAATAATAATACTTCAAGCATACTAACAAAGTAATCATGTCTTCTCAAGATAACATGGCCAAAGAAATCTATCCCTACAAAATCATATAGTCTGGCTATGCTCTATCTTCATCACACAAAATATTTAAATCATGCACAACCCCGATGACAAGCCAAGCAATTGTTTCATACTTTTGATGTTCTCAAACTTTTTCAATCTTCACACAATAAATGAGCGTGAGCCATGGACATAGCACTATAGGTGGAATAGAATGGTTGTTCTGGAGAAGACAAAAAGGAGAAGATAGTCTCACATCAACTAGGCGTATCAACGGGCTATGGAGATGCCCATCAATAGATATCAATGTGAGTGAGTAGGGATTGCCATGCAACGGATGCAATAGAGCTATAAGTGTATGAAAGCTCAAAAAGAAACTAAGTGGGTGTGCATCCAACTTGCTTGCTCACGAAGACCTAGGGCAATTTGAGGAAGCCCTTCATTGGAATATACAGGCCAAGTTCTATAATGAAAAATTCCCACTAGTATATGGAAGTGACAACATAGGAGACTCTTTATCATGAAGATCATGGTGCTACTTTGAAGCACAAGTGTGGTAAAAGGATAGTAGCATTGCCCCTTCTCTCTTTTTCTCTCATTTTTTGGGGCCTTTTCTCTTTTTTATGGCCTCTTTTTTTTTCTTTTTCTTTTTTTTCGTCCGGAGTCTCATCCCGACTTGTGGGGGAATCATAGTCTCCATCATCCTTTCCTCACTAGGACAATGCTCTAATAATGATGATCATCACACTTTTATTTACTTACAACTCATGAATTACAACTCGATACTTAGAACAAAATATGACTCTATATGAATGCCTCCGGCGGTGTACCGGGATGTGCAATGAATCAAGAGTGACATGTATGAAAGAATTATGAACGGTGGCTTTGCCACAAATACGATGTCAACTACATGATCATGCAAAGCAATATGACAATCATGGAGCGTTCATAATAAATGGAATGGTGGAAAGTTGCATGGCAATATATCTCGGAATGGCTATAGAAATGCCATAATAGGTAGGTATGGTGGCTGTTTTGAGGAAGGTATATGGTGGGTGTATGATACCGGTGAAAGGTGCGTGGTATTAGAGAGGCTAGCAATGGTGGAAGGGTGAGAGTGCGTATAATCCATGGACTCAACATTGGTAATAAAGAACTCACATACTTATTGCAAAAATCTATTAGTTATCGAAATGAAGTACTACGCGCATGCTCCTAGGGGGATAGATTGGTAGGAAAAGACCATCGCTCGTCCCCGACTGCCACTCATAAGGAAGACAATCAATAAATAAACCATGCTCCGACTTCATCACATAACAGTTCACCATACGTGCATGCTACGTGAATCACAAACTTTAACACAAGCATCTCTCAAATTCACAAATACTCAACTAGCATGACTCTAATATCACCATCTTCATATCTCAAAACAATCATAAAGAATCAAACTTCTCATAGTATTCAATGCACTTTATATGAATGTTTTTGTTATACCCATCTTGGATGCCTATCATATTAGGACTAGTTTCATAACCAAAGCAAATTACCATGTTGTTTAGGACTCTCAAAATGATATAAGTGAAGCATGAGAGTTCATCTATTTCTACAAAATAAAACCACCGTCGTGCTCTAAAAGGATATAAGTGAAGCACTAGAGCAAATGACAAACTACTCCAAAAGATATAAGTGAAGATCAATGAGTAGTTTAATAATTATGCAACTATGTGAAGACTCTCTAACATTTAAGAATTTTAGATCTTGGTATTTTATTCAAACAGCAAGCAAAACAAAATAAAATAGAATGACACTCCAAGCAAAACACATATCATGTGGTGAATAAAAATATAGCTCCAAGTAAAATTACCGATGAACGAAGACGAAAGAGGGGATTCCATCCGGGGCATCCCCAAGATTAGGCTCTTGCCACTCCTTATTCCATAGTCCATCGAATCTTTACCCAAAACTTGAAAACTTCACAACACAAAACATAACAGGAAACTCGTAAGCTCCGTTAGTATAAGAAAATAAATCACCACGTAGGTATTGTTGTGAACTCATTCTAAATTCATATTGGTGTAATATATACTGTATTCCAACTTCTCTATGGTTCATACCCTCCGATACTACTCATAGATTCATCAAAATAAGCAAACAACACATAGAAAACAGAATCTGTCAAAAACAGAACAGTCTGTAGTAATCTTTTTCAAAAGTATACTTCTGGAACTCCAAAACTTATAAAATAAATTGGTGGACCTGAGGAATTTGTCTATTAATCATCTTCAAAAGGAATCAACCTAAAAGCACTCTCCAGTAAAAAATGGCAGCTAATCTCGTGAACGCTAAAGTTTCTGTTTTTTATAGCAAGATTATAAAGACTTGACCCATGTCTCCCCAAAGGTTCTACTTGGCACAAACATTAATTAAAACATAAAACCACATCTAACCAGAGTATAGATGAATTATTTATTACTAAACAGGAGCAAAAATCAAAAAACAAAAATAAAATTGTGTTGTCTGCAACAAGCACTAACGTTTAACGCCCCTAGCTAGGCATGATGATTTCAATGATGCTCACATAAAAGATAAGAATCGAAACATAAAGAGAGCATCATGAAGAATATGACTAGCACATTTAAGTCTAACCCACTTCCTATGCATAGGGATTTTGTGAGCAAACAATTTATGGGAACAATAATCAACTAGCATAGGAAGGCAAAACAAGCTAACTTCAAAACTTTAAGCACATAGAGAGGAAACTTGATATTGTTGCAATTCCTACAAGCATATATTCCTCCCTCATAATAATTTTCAGTAGCATCATGAATTAATTGAACAATATAACTATCATATAAAGCATTCTTTTCATGATCTATAGGCAAAATTCTTCTCAATCGGAATAGTGGGAGTATCATATAAAGCGTTCGTGGGCTAGAGACGAGCGTGGGACGACGAGCCGGCCGGAGTCCGCGACGGGGTGGCAGTGCATCCGTCCCTTCGCATGGAGGGGTGCAGCAATGAAGCTTGTTGCTCATTTCCCACCGGGCCGGTGGCGGCATTTGCGGCGGGTGACGGAGAACGACGGGGAGGCCCGCCAACGGGCGCCTTCAGGGCGACACAAGCGGTGAGAGCGGCTCGGAGCTCAGCACGGGCTCGACGAGCATCAGCCATGGAAGCGGTGGAGCGGTGGGGCGTCGACCGACGAAAAAGAGGCTTCGGCGCACCTCTACCTAGCGCGCCAAATGTCGGATTCAGGGTTCCTCAAACCCTTGAGAGGTTCAAACTCTGGGTGCGCAGGAAGATCAGTCTCTTCCCCGTCTGCCCGCTAAACATTCCCACGGCCTAGCTGGACGAACCCAAAGAACAAGAGACACGGGGGTTTATCCTGGTTCGGGCCACCGTGTGGTGTAATACCCTACTCCAGATTTGTGGTGGATTGCCTCGAGGGGCTGAGGATGAACTAGTACAGTGGTGGAACAGCCTCAGGAGGTGAGGTGTTATTGGGCTCGACGAGCTGGTGAGGTGGTCAGTGTGGAATGGCCTCGATCCTAGATGCCCCGCTACATTGGTGGCTAAGTCCTATTTATAGTGGCCTTGGTCCTCTTCCCAAATGTAGGCGGGAAGGGATCCCACAATGGCCAAATTTGAAGGGAGACAACTAGTACAAGCTATCCTGACAAAAGTAGTCTTCGCCTGCAAAAGGCTCTGGTGGTGACGCTGCAGTGGGCTGCGCGATGACCTCCTCCTGTTGTCCTGGCCGTCTTGGTCTAGTTGCACCAGAATGGAAACCTTTGCTTGATTCCTCGTGAGTCCTCGCCTGCGCTTGCCTCCTTATCACCAAAGAGGAAACTGGCACACTGCACCCGCTGGCGCCCGACTGGCCTTGGTCGTCATGGCTCATGTCATGTGAACCTCGTGAGGTGTGCTCTTCATAGATATCTCCGCTCCTCGGGAGCCAGCCTAGTGAGGCTGCCCCCAGGGAGGTCTTGGTGTCATCCGCCTCGCGAGGCTTGGCCCCTTGCGAGGGTCTTGAGTTGTTGCTGCTGAAGCTAGGCCGTGCCGGGCCGTTGATGGAGCCACGCCATGGGCCGCAGGCAAGTCTGGGTACCCCCATTCCCAGGACGCCGACAGCACTGTTGCCACCTTTGCCAGGACCGCGTGGTGCCTAGCCTCCTGAGCCTCCAGAATGCTCCGCAGGTGGCGCTGGAAGGTAAAAGCCGGATTCAGGAAGCCAAATGGCATGCGAACATAGCTTTGAGGGGGGCCCTCACACCGACCAACGTGCGATGGCCAGAAGCGCTCCTGGGATGCGGCTCTGTTGAGCCCTAGAATGTTGACGCAGATGCGCAGCTCGTTGTCCTCGCCAGGACAAGGAGCCGTGCCAGGTGGTGGGCGGCGGTCGCCGCGCATGGCTCTCGCTTCTTGAAGCTCCTCGGTCGTCTTGGTGATGAACTCCTGAGCACACGGCGCCCTGTGCCTTGTGCCCACATGAGGGAAACTTGCGATGAATAGGGATGGCAATTTTATCCATGGATCTGGATACCCATGGATACCCGACACGGTTTGGCAAGGGTATGGAGCGCATTTCTGCCCATGGGTCCGTGGATGTGGGTACCCACGAACAGCCGGGTTGGGCACGGTTATAGTTTGTGCTCCATGGATATCCAATGGATACCCGTATGACATGTGGGGCGATATGCCTGTGAGAGTAGAAAGAGCGAATCAATGGGAAATGGCAGGCAATATGCAACTGGTGCCATAAGCTATATGCTGCAAAATCAACCTCTTGCATGTCACACTTAAGGACTCGTCATATTACTTGTTGCCTACGTATGCATGTAGTTTATGTTGTCATTTGTGAGTGAATGATGATGAGTTAATTTGATCTTTGGGAAGGCTTCATGCTAACTTTTCTATCCCATGGAGCTCCATGGGTATGTGGGTATCCAGCGGGTTTGGGCATGGGCACAATTTGTGCTCATGGATAATTTGGTGGATGGGCAGAGGGTAGGAAGATGGGTCATGGGCTGGATTTGGACCAGCTCCACTCGGCCCAAACCCGACCCATTGCCATCCCTAGCGATGAAGCACGCCTCCACATGGTGCCCGAGCGCCTCCTACATGAAATTGGCCAAGTCAGAGGCCCTCCAAAAGAGAGCCCCCGAGCCCAGCCTGAGGAGGGCACCGGGCGCGCCTTCCTATGCGAGAGAGGGATGCGCCCCTTCTACGGGCGCAGGTCCTGAGGTGGTGCAGCTCAAGACACTACTCTCCTGAGGCTCTTGATGGGGCAGCTGCTTCTTCTTCTTGGGGACAGCCTTAGTCGAGTAGATGGTGCCTTCGTTGTCCGGGTCTTCGACCGCCGCGGCCTGGTAGGCGCGCTCGAGGGACCACACCGCGTCCTTCTCTTCGCCGGTAGTCGTGATGATGTCACGGTTTCCTGGCATCTTGAGGACGTTGTAGCCATGATGGGTCACCGCCATGAACTTGACCAGGGCTGGATATCCAAGGATGGCATTGTACGGACGAAGGATGTGGGCGACGTCAAAGTCGATGAGCTCAGTGCGGTAGTTGTCGTGCTGGCCGAAGGTGACAGGGAGGCGGATCTGCCCTATCGGGGTGGTGGAACCATCGGTTACTCCTGAGAAAGGCTTGGTGGGCTGCAGTTGATCATACGTCACTTGGAGGCGATCGAACATCTCGATGGAAAGAACATTGAGCCCCGCACCACCGTCGATGAGGGTCTTGGTGACAAGGACATTGCTGATCACGGGCGAGCAAAGCATCGGGAGGACGCCGGCAGTTGCCGTGCACTTGAGCTGGTCGGACGAGCTGAAGGTGATGGTGCACTTCGACCACCTAAGAGGATGTGTGGCCTCGAGCCTGGGGAGGGCCACGTTCACCTCATGAGCGAACTGCTTGAAGATGCGTTGCGAGGCTGAGGCCTGAGCACCACACAAGATGCAGGCGATGGCACGTGGCTCCTGGAAGCTCCCAGCCCCCTCATCCTGGTGGTGGTCGTCGTTCCTTCCTGGTGGTGGTGGTAGCGGAGGGATGCCGACATTTCCTTGAGGACGGTCCTCATGAGGCTGGTCTCTCCAGGCGCCCTCGCGAGGCTGGCCCTGCCAGCGGTCCTCATGAGGATGATCTCACCACTCCTGGCGAGGGCCGCGGTCGTCCCAGCGTCCTCCACTTCTGCCTCCCCCGTGGCCGTATCCCCAATCGTTGCGCTCGGGGCATCGACCGAGGCACCCGTCGTGGATGGCCCTGAGCTTTTGATAGTCATTGGTGTTGTGGCTGTTTACGTTGTGGAAGACGCAGAACTGATGGCTGCCCTTGGATGACTCTGGGTGGTCGCAGCCGCGCTTCATCTCTGGTTCAGCCGCAAGCACGGCAGCCCCCTTGTGCTTCACGTCCTTTGCCTTGGTCTTCTTGTCTTCTGGGTCGGCAGCTGGAAGCTCGAGGAGGGAGAGGCGCCCTTCATCACCTCTCGCGCACTTGGTTGCCATGTTGAACATGTCCAGAGCCGTGCACAGGTCCTCATGGATGGCGAGCTCCTCCTTCATCTTGACATCACGGACGCCATCGGAGAACGCCGAGATGATGGCCTCGTTCGAGACCTTGGGGATCTTGAGGAGAACGCTGTTGAAGCGTTGGATGTACTTCTGCAGGGTCTCCCCCAGCTGCTGCTTGATGCGTCGCAGGTCACCCGCGGCAGGCGGGCGGTCGCGAGTACCCTGGAAGTTGGCGAAGAAACGCTCACGCATCTCGCTCCAGGAGGAGATCGATCCCGCGGGCAGGTTCGGGAGCCACGAGCGCGCGCCGTCCTTGAGAGCCATGGGAAACTAGTTCGCCATGACTTTCTTGTCGCCACTCGCTGCCTTGATGCTCAGCTCGTGGAGTTGCAGGAAATCAGCAGGGTCGGCGGTGCCGTCATAGCGCGGGGGCAGGTCGGGCTTGAACTTCCCCGTCCAGACGACGCTGCGTAGCCTGCGGTGGTCACTGGAGCCCGTCGTGGAGGCGGAGCCTGGTCTTGGTACTCACGCGCCGCCACCGCACGCGGTGCGCAGTCTTGACGCGGTGGTGCAGGGAGCGCCGGAGCACCTTCTTGCGGCCGCTGGACCTCCTGGCAGCTTTCTTCTTCGCGCGCGGGCGCCCTTAGCGGTGGGTCACGCCTTGGACCGAGGGCGACGTCTTGATGGGGAGGTGGCGGAGGCGCTCCATGGGCTACGTCGCCCGCGGCAGGAGGCGGGCGAAGTAGCGAGAGGGACGGTGTAGGAGAGCCCCCAGCGGCGCTGACAAGATCGGCGATGCGGTCCAGCCAGTCTTCATAGAGGTCGTCGACGGGGCGGTAGCGCAAAAGCTCCCGCGCCATGAGCTGCGCAGCCTGCGCGTCCGCCGGGCCATGACGAGCGTGAGATGACGAGACGGCTAGAGTCAGCGACGGGGTGGCGGTGCATCCATCTCGCTGCACGGAGGGGTCCAGCAACGAAGCTTGTTGCTCGTGCCCCGCCAGGCCAGTGGCAGCGTTGGCGATAGGTGATGGAGAATGACGGGGAGGCCCGACGATGGGCGCGGTCTGGGCGACGTGAGCGGCAAGGGTGGCCCAGTGCTCAGCACGGGCTCGACGAGCATCAGCCATGTAGGCGGTGGAGCGGCGGCGGGTCGACCGATGGAAAAGAGGCTTCGATGCACCCCTACCTGGCATGCCAAATGTCGGATTCGGGGTTCCGCAGACCCTTGAGAGGTTCGAACTCTGGGGTGCGTACGAAGAACACTCCCCTCCCAGTCTACCTGCTCCATGATTCCACGGCCTAGCTCAACGAACCCAAGGGACAAGAGACGCAGTAGTTTATCCTGGTTTGGGCCACCTTGCGGTGTAATACCCTACTCCAGCTTTGTGGTGGATTGCCTCGAGGGGCTGAGGATGAACTAGTACAGTGGTTAAACAGCCTCAGGAGGTGAGGTGTTCTTGAGCTCAGTGAGCTAGTGAGGTGGTTAGGGTGGAATTGATCCATCCCCCATGGTGGTGGCTAAGTCCTATTTATAGTGGCCTTGGTCCTCTTCCCAAATGTAGGTGGGAAGGGATCCCACAACGGCCAAATTTGAAGGGAGACAACTAGTACAAGTTATCCTGACAAAAGTAGTCTTCGCCTGCAAAAGGCTCTAGTAGTGACGCTGCAATGGGCTCCGCGATGACCTCCGTCCTACCGTCCTGGCGGTCTTGGTCTTGTTGCACCGATATGGAAACCTTTGGTTGATTCCTCGGGACCCCGCGCCTGCGCTTGCCTCCTTAGCACCAAAGAGGAAACTGGTACACTGCGCCCGCTGGCACCTGCCTGGCCTTGGTCGTCATGGCTCACGTCATATGAACCTCGCGAGGTGCACCTTGCATAGATATCTCCGCTCCTTGGGAGCCATCCTAGCGAGGCCGCCCCCCAGGGAGGTCTTCGTGTTGTCCACCTCGCGAGGCTTTGCCCCTCTCGAGGGTCTTGAGTTGTTGTTGCTGAAGCTGGGCCGTACCGGGCCATTGACGGAGCCATGCCGTGGGCCACAGGCAGGCAAGTCTGGGTACCCTCGTTCCCAAGACACTGACAGACACGCCGACGGGAGGCCTTGATCCCGCGTTCCTATCGTAACTCCTTCATGGTGTCGGCGTTGTGGGAACGGGGGTCCCCAGACTTGCCTGCCTGCGGCCCACAGCATGGCTAAGCCAGCAGGCCATACGGCCCATATTCATCAACAAGGCATCCAAGACCCTCGCCAGGGTCCAAGCCTCGCGAGGCGGACGACGCAAGACTCCCTCTGGAGTGGCCTAGCCTGGCAGGCTCACGAGGAGGGGAGATATCAAGGCGGGGCAAACCTCACGAGGCTCTCGTGACGTGAGCCATGACGAACGGCACCAGGCGGGCGCCAGCGCGCGCAGCGTCCTTATTTCCTCTTTGGTGCTAAGGAGGCCAACGCAGGCGAAGAGTACCGAGGCATCAGGCAAAGGTTGCTATATTGGTGCAACGAGACCAAGACCAGGAGGACGGCAAGGCGGAGGTCATCGTGGAGCCCAAGGCAGCGTCACCACCAGAGGTTTCGCAGGCGAAGACCGCTTTTGTCAGGATAGCTTGTACTAGCTGTCCCCTTCAAATTTTCCCCCGATGTTGGCTCCCTTCCCGCTCGCTATTTGACAGGAGGACCAGGGCCTATATAAGTAGAGCTAGCCACCATAGTGGGGGATGGCATCTTATCTTGATCCAACCCGATCGAGAGCCTAGCTACAAGAACACCTCAACGTCAGGAGGCTGTTCTTCCCTTGTACTGTTCATCATCAGCCCAAGAGGCAATCCACCACCACACACTGGAGTAGGGTATTATACCACAACGGTGGCCCGAACCAGTATAAACCTCGTGTCTTTCTGTGTTGCGAGTTCGTTGAGTTCGTCCGCGAGATCTTAGCGAGCTAGTGCGTAGATCGGTAGGAGGGAAACACTTCGCGCGCACCCTAGTGTTCGAACCTTAAGGGTCTGCCGGAACCCCACATCCGACATTTGGCGCGCCAGGTAGGGGTGCGTCGTAGCTTCCCTTCCATCAGTTCGTCACTCTATCGCTCCGTCATCTCCATGGCAGACGCTCGCCGTGCTCGGGCTGAGCGTCGGGCTGCTCTCACCGCCCGTGTCGCTCAGACGGCTCCCGTCGGCGGGCCACCTCGCTGTTCTCCGTCTCCCGCCGCCAACGCTGCCACCGGCCCGGCGGGGAACGAGCAGCACGCGTCCTTGCTGCATCCTTCGGTGCGGCAGGACAGCCGCACCTCTACTCCCTCACTGACCCCTGTCGGTTCTTCGTCTCACGCGCACCATGCTCCCATGGAGGCACGGGCCGCGGTCCTCACGGCGAACGAGCTCCTGCGCTACCGCCGCATCGACAACCTCTACAAGGAGTGGCTCGACCGTGTCGCCGAGCTCGTCTGCGCCACAGGGGGCTCTCCGGCGCCGTCCCACTCTCTGCCTCCCCTCAACCAGCCGCGGGCGACGGGGCTCATGGCGTGCCTCCACCACCTCAGCCCCAAGACGGCGCCTTGGCACCAAGGCGCGCGGCTCCGTGGCATGATCCGCCGCGCCCGGCGTCCGCGCGCGAAGAGAGAAGCTGCCAAGAAATCCCGCGGCCGCGAGAAGCTGCACCTGTGCTCCACGCGCCACCTCGTCAAGACCGCGTGCCGCCTGCAGCGGTGCAGCGCGGACCTCGTCAAGACCAAGCTCCACCTCCGAAGCGGGCCCCGGCAACCACGGTCGGCTGCCGCGCCTTCACCCCCGAGCTGTGTAGCGTCACCTAGCCAGGCAAGTTCAAGCCGGATCTGCCCCCTCGATACGACGGCACCACCGACCCCGCGGAGTTCCTGTAGCTCTATGAGCTGAGCATCGAAGCGGCCAACGGCGACGAAAAAGTCATGGCGAACTGGTTTCCCATGGCTCTCAAGGATGGAGCTCGCTCCTGGCTCCTGAACCTGCAGCACGGCTCGATCTCCTCCTGGGACGAGATGCGCGACCACTTCGTCGCCAACTTCCAGGGCACTCGCGACCGCCCACCGGCCGCGGGTGATCTGCGCCGCATCAAGCAACAACCAGGAGAGACCCTCGAGAAGTACATCCAGCGCTTCAACAACACCCGCCTCCAGATCCCCAAGGTCATGGACGAAGCCATCATCTCCGCGTTCTCAGACGGCGTCCGTGACGTCGATGAAGGAAGAGCTCGCCATCCACGAGGAGCTCTGCACATCTCAGGAGTTGTTCAACCTGGAGACCAAGTGCGCAAGAGCTGAGGAGGGGCACCTTTCTCTCCTCGAGCTGCCAGCTGCAGGACCGGAGGAGAAGAAGGCCAAGGCCAAGGACGTGAAGCGCAAGGAGGCGGTGGTGCTCGCAGCAGTGCCCGACACCAAGCGAGGCAGAGATCAGCCCGAGTCATCCAAGAACGGCTGACCGTTCTGCGCCTTCCACAACCTGAACACCCACAACACCAGCGACTGTCAAGAGCTCAGAGCTATTCGGGAAGGACGCTACGGTCGATGCCCCGAGCGCAACGACCGGGGCTACGGCCGTGGAGGAGGACGAGGAGGCGGACGCTGGGACGACCGTGGCCCGCGCCGGGAGTGGCGCGACCGGCCTCGTGAGGACCACTGGCAGGACCAACCTCGCGAGGGCGCCTGGAGGGACACGCCTCGTGAGGATCGCCCCCAGGGCAACAACGGTCTTCCCCCGCTGCCGCCACCAAGAAGGAACGACGACCACCACCAGGACGAGGGCGCTTGGGGCTTCCAGGAGCAGCGTGCAATCGCCTGCATTTTGGATGGCGCCCAGGCCCCAGCCTCTCAGCGCATCTTCAAACAATTCGCTCGCGAGGTGAACGCGGTGCTCCCCAAGCTCGAGGCCACGTGCCCGCTCAAGTGGTCCCAGTGTGCCATCACTTTCAACTCGGTGGATCAGCTCAAGTGCGCAGCCACCGCTGGCGCCCTCCCTATGTTGTGCTCCCCAGTCATCAGCAATGTGCAGGTCACCAAGACCCTCATCGACGGCGGCGCAGGGATCAACGTCCTGTCCGTCGACACGTTCGACAACCTCCAAGTGCCATATGAACAGCTCCAGCCCACCAAGCCTTTCTCAGGAGTGACCGACGGTTCCACCACCCCGATAGGGCAGGTCCGCCTGCTTGTCACCTTCGGGGAGCGCAAGAACTACCGCACCGAGCTCATCGACTTCGACGTCGTGCACATCCGCCTGCCGTACAATGCTATCCTCGGGTATCCAGCCCTGGCCAAGTTCATGGCAGTCACTCATCACGGCTAGAACATTCTCAAGATGACGGGAAGTGGAGGAATTATCACGGTCCCGTGTGAAGAGATGGATGCGGTGTGCTCCCTCGAGCGCGCCTTCCAAGCTATAGCAATCGACGACACCGACAGCAGGAATGAAGGCCCTCCGAAGGCCATCCCCAAGGAGAAGCAGTCGCGCCGTGCAAGACCTCAGGAGGATGACGGCAGGAGCCTCGTCAGGATCAGCGCCCGCTCCAGGGGCGCCTCCCTCCATCGCATAGGAAGGCGCGCCCGGCGCCCTCCTCAGGCAGGGCTTGAGGGCTCTCTTCTAGAGGGCCTTAGACCTTGCCAACCTCATGAGGGAGGCGCTTGGGCACCACTTGGAGGCGTGCTTCGCGGCACGTGACCCTCAGGAGAGCACAGGGCAAGGAGTGCCCACCACTCAGGAGTTCGTCACCAAGACCACTAGGAACTACAAGAAGCAAGGGCCATGCGCGGCGACAGCCGCTCACGAGGCGCAGCTCCGCATCCTGGCGAGGATGCTGGGCTGCGTGTCTGCATCGACGTCCCCGGGCTCAATAGGGCCGCATCTCAGGAGCACTTCTGGCCATCGTGTGTGGGCTGCTGCGAGGGCCCACCACACAACTACGTTCGCATGCCCTTCGGCTTGCCGAGCGTGGCGTCAGCCTATCAACACGACCTGCAGCGTGTCCTGGCGGCTCAGGAGGCCAGGTACCACGCCGTCCTGGAGGAGATGGAGACGGTCTTGAGGGAACCTCCCGAGCCCCCAGAGCCTCCCGAGGCTCAGGGTCCCGGTGGCTCATGAGGAGTCATTTCTTCGACGCACGCCTTCAGCTGCACCAACTCTACTTCGTCTACTGAACCAGGTGACATCTTCCAAGCTCGTTTAAGCTGGGGGCGCCCCTCGGGCTGCATCATTCCCAGGCCACGTGGGTCCATCCCTGTGGCATGTATCCCTTTTGCTTATGTCTTTAGCTTACCTTGCCAGGGGCGCCCCTCGGGCTGCATCATCCCCAAGCCGCTCGGGCCGGACCCAGTGGCATGTATCTTCCTGCATTTACCTAAGCTGATCTGCTCTCCACGCTTAGCCCGCCAACGGCTATCGCCTGCTCGATCATCGCCTCCCCTGGGGCCTCCCCACGGGCACGGCGCTGGTGCATGGGTTCGTCCCTGTCACGTCGACAAATCTGAGTGGTCAAGCTCTGGCTCGTGGCACGCCCCGCGCACGTCACCACACCAGGGCCTCAGTGCCTTCATCTCATCCAGAGCAACCGGCGGCAGGATGACAGTTGTAACGGCAAACCATGTTTCTTCTTGTGCCTGTTCACAGGGATCCCGTGGGAAGGATAGCAGGTGGCACCGCGAGTCTCCTTTTCTCTCGTGCGATTCGCTTGCGCGTTAAAAGGGGGGCTCCTGAGCATCGCGACTCAGGAGCTCTTACTAGCTCTCCAGCCCTCACTCCCTGGCCTTGACCACGGCATCGCAACCTGGCATACCAGCGGTGGCTGAGCTCGCTCGAGGGCCGGGACCTGTGGACGTAGAGCACTAAGGAGAGCATGAGGGGAGGGGAACCCGTATGGGCCAGTCTAGCTATGCCGCACGAGTAGGCGCGCAGCTCTGGCGTAACGTCAGGAGTCGCCACGAAATCAACAAGATAAGTCCCGCACTCGGATCGGCTAAATGTTTAGGCCTAATGGTCACTCACGCCTTGCCGCAACCCCGTTGCGGCCACGTAGACTCCCTTTCTCGCCTTACCATGGCGGCTTGAGCGCTAAGGGGGACCTCCTGAGCATCGCGCCTCAAGGGCTCTTACTGGACCTCGGGCCGCACACCTCCGGGCCTTGAGCACGGCACGTGACCTGGCATACCAGCGACGGCTGTAGCCTACCTGGGGACCGGGACCTATCAACGTAGAGCAACAAGCTATCGCGAGGAAAGAAAGGGGGACCAAGCCTTAACGGGACGTGCGTTCACCAAATTCTCATAACAGGGAAGATAGGCACAAAAGACATTACAGACCCTTACATGCCCCCACGGGGTGATTCATGGTTCTTCGCAGGAAACAAAAGCCGATACTAAGGGGAATCCTATCTACACCCTTCCGTGGCGGACGCCATCATCAACAGTGGGCCACGGGGGGCCGGCGCCAACCCCATCCAGATTAGTGGCGGCGACGGCCGGGCGCCGCACCGCTGCTTCGAGCGCGGCGAGAGCTCGGGGGCACGTAGCTGTCATCGCTCGTCTCCAGAGTCTCGTAAGGCTCAGGAGAGCTGCTGGACCCTCAAGGGCTGCTGCTGCTGGAGTAGCCGCGAGCGGAGCGCACGCCAGCCTGGCGCCCCTCTCCGGAGCAGCACTCCAGGCGGCAGCCCTCGGCGTTGAAGACCTTGAAGAAGAGCGTGGAAGTGCCGTCGTACTCGAAGTGGATCGCGAGGGCGCCCCTCGCACGGCGAACCCGTGTGATCTCCCCCCAGCCGCGGGTCATGAAGATCTTGCCGGTAGGAACCGCTTCGATCTCCGCTCCGATCGCCAGAGCGCTGCAGTCGGCGTGCTGCAACCAGAGCTCGAGAGGCCCCCTCGGCGGCATCACGTCGGAGAAGAACAGCGGCAAGCGGATCCAGGAGCTTGGAGGCATCGGCGCCCACAGCACCAACTCATGCGAGGAGTCTGTGGCGTGGATCCCAGGGGCGGCGGCACGCGTCGCCGTGGCGCGGCGACCCCAGGCACGGCGTGGGCGGCGCTGCTCGTCTCTCCGACCTCCCGAGCCCTCAGCTCGGGCGTACAAGGGTAGCGGGTGCCCCGGAGGAGGCCGCTTGCACCAAGGCCTCGTCACCACCTGCATCGCCGCTTCATCACGGCGATGGATCGACCTCTTCTTCGGCGGAAGTGGCCCCGGATCATCACGGGGAGCCTTTCCTTTCTCTTCGGCAGAAAACCTTCTGATGGGCGCCATTGTTGTCAGCAGTGGAGCAAGGAGGAAGGCGCAAGCAAGCGAGGAAGGGATGGGCGACGGGGGCTCCGCCCCCCATTTATAGCAACAGAAGGCCAACCGGCGTCTCCCACGATCGCAGGTAATGATGGTTTTCCTTGCATGTCGCAGGGACTTGTCAAGTCGTGCAGTTGCCGAGGCAGCGTCGGGAAGCGGAGACGCCCACGTCCAATCAACTGCCACACATCAACCGAGGTGCTCCAAACTTAACCCTTGGCTTCGCAGTGAAGCCAAGCCCGAGCGCACCTTGGGCCCGGGGGCTACTGTCGGCGTTCTGGGAACGGGGGTCCCCAGACTTCCCTGCCTGCGGCCCACAGCGTGGCTAAGCCAGCAGGCCGTACGGCCCATCTTCATCAACAAGGAATCCAAGGCCCTCGCGAGGGTCCAAGCCTCGCGAGGCGAACGACGCAAGACTCCCTCTGGAGTGGCCTAGCCTGGCAGGCTCGCGAGGAGCGGAGATATCAAGGCGGGGCAAACCTACGAGGCTCTTGTCATGTGAGCCATGACGAACGGCACCATGCGGGCGCCAGGCGGGCGCCAGCGCGCGCAGTGTCCTTATTTCCTCTTTGGTGCTAAGGAGGCCAGCTCAGGCGAAGAGGTACCGAGGCATCAGGCAAAGGTTGCTATATTGGTGCAATGAGACCAAGACCAGGAGGACGGCAAGGCGGAGGTCATCGTGGAGGCCAAGGCAGCGTCACCACCAGAGCTTTTCGCAGGCGAAGACCGCTTTTGTCAGGATAGCTTGTACTAGCTGTCCGCCTTCAAATTTGCCTGCCGATGTTGGCTCCCTTCCCGCTCGATATTTGGGAGGAGGACCAGGGCCTATATAAGTAGAGCTAGCCACCATAGTGGGGGGTGGCATCTTTTCTTGATCCAACCCGATCGAGAGCCTAGCCACAAGAACACCTCAACCTCAGGAGGCTGTTCTTCCCTTGTACTGTTCATCATCAGCCCAAGAGGCAATCCACCACCACCACACTGGAGTAGGGTATTACACCACAATGGTGGCCCGAACCAGTATAAACCTCATGTCTTTCTGTGTTGCGAGTTCGTCGAGTTCGTCCACGAGATCTTAGCGAGCTAGAGCGTAGATCGGTAGGAGGGAAAGACTTCGCGCGCACCCTAGTGTTCGAACCTTAAGGGTCTGCCGGAACCCCACATCCGACACATGGTCCATCCTGGGGTGCAGAAGGTGTGCCGAGGGCTCCTCCGTTGGTCATCGCTGCTGGTTGGGCGACCCCAGCCTTGGCTTCATCTTCGAGTGGCGAGGCCACGCCATTCGGCGCCACTGCCGAGGCCCGGAGGATGGCGATGAAGGCGCCAGCCTCCAGCCCCCCGCCAGGGGTAGGCAGGCCACCTCAAGCTTCCCGCATGACCCCAGACATGAAGGATGGACTCAACTGTGCACTAGAGCTCGCGCGCGAGTGCGGTGTTGTATGCTACGAGCTCTTCCGGGAGGCAATCGGTGTGCTGAACCAGCTCGGAGAAGAGCTTGTCAACATCGATGCCCGCCTTGAGACGGAGGACCTTCGACTGGCAGACGAGTGGCATTAGTTGAAGGTGGCCATCAACCTCGGGCTTCTTCAGCATGAGCGCGCCAATGCGAAGGCCGAGGTGTCCCTCATGACCTCACGTGAGGCCTGCGCCCGGGCCTTGGAGGAGGCCAGGGCAGCTGACCATCGCGGCGAAGCTACCGAGGAGCACGAACGAGAACTCCTGGCCTTGAACGCTACCCTTGAGCAGCGGATTGAGGCACACAGGGCCGTCTTGGTGTCAATGAGGGGAGTGCCTTCCGAAGAGGAGGAGATCCAGAAACGCGAGGAGGCGCGGATGCTGGAGGCCTTGGAACGCGGCCTCGAGCTCGAGCGGCTGGAGACGAGGGAGCGCCAGGTGACGATGGCTGAGGACGTCGTCACCGTACGCGAAACCAAGATCCAAGAGGAGGTTTACAGGAGGGTGGCGAAAGGTCGTGCAGATCTTGCCGACGAGCACCACCTGGCGCTGGTGTTCCTGGAGGCTGAGGCTAAGGGCAGGACCACTGCCCTTAGGATGAAACTGGATGAGGCAGAGCAGCGCGAGAGGCTGCTGTGGAAGCTCAGGCCTCCGCCCAGGCTGACCTGGCCTCCGCGCGCGCCAACTTGCTCTCCCTCCAGCAACAGATCAACGGCGCCGCATCTCCCGCGAAGAAGAGCGCGGACGAGGCATGTCGTCGACGAACGCTGCAGCGTGAGCACGCTTCTATGCTTCAGGACCTCAGGATGAGAGCCAACCGAGCCCTGAACACCATCTGCGAGGAGAGCGCCCCTCACCCGCTTGAGGAAGATTACGCCAGCCACCTCCGCTTCTTCACCGAAATAGTGACACGCCTGGAGGATCGGGCTGCAAGGGCTCGTGAGCTCGTCGAGGAGAGGAGCAGGGCCCTCCTTGGGCGCGCGTTCTCGCGCGTCTTCATTCACCTTCAGAACCTTGATCCCCATTTTGAATTTGATGCCACCATAGCCCCTGAAGATGGACGCCCTGGTCGTGGTGTTCGCCCCTGAAGATGACACGACTGTTATGGTGGTCGGAGAAGGCGGCGCGGACAACGACGATGGAGACGACGCCTGCGATAGCTTTGGTGACGGGGACGATGATAGCGAGGATAGCGAAGAGGGTAGCGCCTCCGGCTAACCCTGTGCCTTCCTTGCATTAACCTGTGTAAAAAAGGGAAACCTCCGAGCTCGGCCCTGTGGGTGTAAAAGCATTTTGAAGGGGGGCCCTTATCATGTATGAAACATAGTGTATGGAGTGAAGGCCTACTTTTTGTGGACCAGGATTCAGATGCACTATCAGGAGCCCGCGGGGCTCCTGAGCTCGGTAGTTGTCGCACCTTACCTTGGCTCCACAGGTCTTGGGCCCGCCTAGATGTCTTGGTCGGACCTTCCTCCCGAGGCGAGCCCTTAGGGGCTCACGAGACTCTGGGCCTCCTGAGGAGCTTGCGGATCAATTCGAGAGGGCCTCACGAGGAACGAACGTCGGACCACAGCAGGATGCGCACGCGGCAATCTTGCGGCGCGTGCACTCTTGACCCCGAGGGTGTCCTATCCGGGTCGCCCAAACGCACCTGGCGCTGTCTGCCAGCCAGCTCCCCACTCGTGGGGCACTCGCAAGGGGGGTGCCGAAGGCGTGAGCCTAAAAAATAAAGCATGCAACCAGAACGCAAGAAATTGGCACAAATCAGAGAAAACATCCCCCGTTTTGAGATAACACAAATAACATGAAATCTCAGTCCGAAAAATGCCCAATTGAGTTACAAAGAAAGGGGCGAAAGCAAACAGCCGTGTCCGACACCTAGCTAGTCTTCTTGTCTCCCAACCAGTGTGGAGCTAAGTGCTTTCACTTGATGTGAGCATAGTCATTGGGGGACAGTGTCGATGGCCAGCGGAGCATGGTGCTTCCACTAGGACGTGGGCTGGAGCCCCCGAGGCCGAGGGGCGGCACTCTGGAGACTCCGGGGCATGCACATCCCCACTCATTATTACGTGAGAGTGTCACGGGCGGAGACCTTCACAGACGTGAGCCTTGTTTCGTATCGCCGGACGAGGGCCCCGCCCTGCGGCTCCTCCGACCACCGTTGGGGCGTCCAGAAACCTGGACGAGACCAAGGGGCAAGGGGGACGCTGGCGGCGCCCTCGGCGACCACGGGCCCTCTGCCGAGGGGAAAGGCTCACCAGCACCTCCCCCGGCAGAGGACCTACCACCGTGCAACGCCTTGCGCCATGCGGCGGGAGGGAGGCCCCGGTTCCGGGACCCTCCCATGCAGCACCCAATGCGTCCCTCCCGCCAGGAGTAGAGCCACCGCCCTGGGGTCTCCAGCCGCTATTGTGGCCTGGTTCACCTGCGGTCCATGGTTAGCATAAGCATGCCCCTGAGATATCGGCTGTACCCTGTGGTTACTGTTGTCGAAGGGGTCAGCGAAGCATCCGGGCGACTTGTGGAAAAACTCAGCCTCCAGCGTCCCTTCTGCCCAGCCGGGCTTGGGGAACGAGCTGGGGCCTACCTCTGGCGTGTACTATAGGTCCATCATTTGGGGCACGTAGGCGTCTGAAGTTGCCGCGCCGGATCCTTCGCCTGGGTGCCTCACGCCTTGGGCCGCCAGGCCCTGCGCCCAGCCCTGACGGCCGTGGGGCGACATCCTAGTGTGGCCCCGTAGGGAACCATCAGAGCTTGCCCCGCCTGAAGGAGGCGTAGTCGTGGTAGGACGAGTAGCGCCGCGGGCCGTGTTGATGCTGTCGAATCGCCCAGGAGCCCTGGGGGGCACGCCGGGCCCCGGCGCATGCCCCAACCACAACCTGAGGCATGGGTAGGGAGCAGAAGGGCGCCACACCTGTACAGGCGGCATCAAGCAGATCGCGGACCCGCTCCAGCAGGGCGTCGCGGCTGCCCTCCGCCAACCTTCAACGCAGTAGCTCTCGCGCCACGATGAGCGCGGCTTGCATGTTTGCATGCTCCCGGCGAGTGTGTGGTGCCCTCGCCGCGGCGTAGCCCGAAGATCATGTGGTGGCGCGCATACGCCGTGGCGCGAGGGCGGACGGCGCCGGCCCGCGGCGCCGGCGTCCGGCGGTGTTGGGCGGTGTGCAGGTCGCCTGGAGCGCAGAGTGGAGGTCTTCTTGGGCGGACAACACTGCTCAGGGCGGGCCAAGCAGCCCAGTGCTCGCTATGGGCCCTCGAATTGTCAGCCATCGGAACTACGGGGCGATGGCGGACCGACTGGAAGAAGAGAGGCTCCGAAGCACCCCTACCTGGCGCGCCAAATGTCGGATTCGGGGTTCCGCAGACCCTTGAGAGGTTCAAGCTCTAGAGTGCGTGCGAAGAAATCTCCCTTCCCAGTCTGTCCGCTCAATGATTCCACGGCCTAACTCGTCGAACCCAAGGGACAAGAGACACGACAGTTTATCCTGGTTCGGGCCATCTTGCGGTGTAATACCCTAGTCCAGCTTTGTGGTGGATTGCCTCGTGGGGCTGAGGATGAACTTGTACAATGGTTGAACAGCCTCAGGAGGTGAGGTGTTCTAGAGCTCGATGAGCTGGTGAGATGGTCAGGGTGGAATCGATCCGTCCCCTCTATGGTGGTGGCTAAGTCCTACTTATAGTGGCCTTGGTCCTCTTCCCAAATGTAGGCGGGAAGGGATGCCACAACGGCCAAATTTGAAGGTGGACAACTAGTACAAGCTACCCTGACTAAAGTAGTCTTCGCCTGCAAAAGGTTCTGGTGGTGACGCTGCAGTGGGCTCCGCGATGACCTCCGTCCTGCCGTCCTGGCTGTCTTGGTCTTGTTGCACCAATATGGAAACCTTTGCTTGATTCCTCGGGTCCCCGCGCCTGCGCTTGCCTCCTTAGCACCAAAGAGGAAACTGGTACACTGCGCCCGCTGGCACCCGCCTAGCCTTGGTCGTGATGGCTCACGTCATATGAACCTCAAGAGGTGCCCCTTGCATAGATATCTCCGCTCCTCGAGAGCCAGCCTAGTGAGGCCGCCCTAGGGAGGTCGTGGTGTCGTCCGCCTCACGAGGCTTGGCCCCTCGTGAGGGTCTTAAGTTGTTGTTGGGGAAGCTGGGTCGTACTGGGCCGTTGACGGAGCCACGCCATGGGCCGCAGGCAGGCAAGTATGGGTATCCCCATTCCCAGGACACTGTCAAGCTTGAATCATAGCTTCCTTGTCAGCTCCTATTTGGTCCTCCGGGACATGGTCCAGAGTGAACGCGCTCAACGTAGGAGTTGGTGGCGCAGCTGGAGGGACCAACACTTGTGATTGCCCGGTTGGACCCGAGGCTTGAACAGTCGACATCAGAGGTTGAGCAGTCAATGGAGTAGTGGTGAAACAAACACCAACCCGAGATGAACCACCTGGCTCTTGAAGAGAAGGTTCAGGCGGGGTATGAGTCGTCCGTCCTGAAGGCACTCTCTTGGTGAGGCTTCGCGAGGTGGTCGAAGCCTTGCTTCTTCCTCCTGTGCTCTTCGGAGGCTCCTCATCATCATCTAGAAGATGGATGACGTTGGTTGGCTCTGGAGTCACTCGATAGTGAGATCTCAGTCGACCGCCAAGAGAAATAGCGAGACAGAACAAGGTGTGAGTTGATCCTACCTGCCCGAGAAGTGGCCGCGTCCGCAGTCTCCACGTCCGCATGCTCGTCGTCGACCTCCATGTGGGACGTCGCGGAGGTAGCGGCCCTAGGATTCAGAATACCACTCGGTAACTAAAACATTAAGATCTGCAATAGCAATGAAGAAAGAAAAGCAGAAGCACTCACATTAAAGCAATAGGCACAGTAACCTTTATCCGGGGCAGGGCCTTCCGAGGCTTGGGCGGAACAGTCTTGGCTTGCTTGGCAGTTTCTTCAGTCGGATCAGGAGTTGACGTCTGAGTGCGTTTCTTGTTCCTTGCACTCAACACCGCAGCTTTGCCCTGGCCGGCTGCCAGATCCTAAGTCTGCTTGGTACGACGCTCGGTGTGTGGAGGTGCCTCGACCTCCTCACTATCGTCAGAGTCATTGCTGTCATCTTCACATTGTCTGCATAGTCGAAGTCGGTACTCCTACCCTCACTTTCCGCTCCTCCAGCGGATTGTTCCCTGTTCGGCACGGATGAGTGCATCTGCGTAAATGCCTACAACAAACAAACTGCAAGATTAGACGGATCCTAGTTTGATTGCATATTGAAAACAAAAATGAATCACTTGACAATTCATGACTCACCTCTCCACATGGGGTGTTCAGCATCAAAACATAGAATGCACTCTGCTCCGCATGGGTTATCGCAGGCTCCAGTGATGCTGCTGAGCCACTGGGCCGCGGTTTCCTCGTCGACCTCCTCTGGGTGGATCCTGGTGGTGTCACTTGGACCCAAGTACAACCACATGGGGTGGTCACGCGCTTGCAGAGGCTGGATGGGTCGACTGAGGAACACCTCCAGCAGATCCAGGCCCGTCACACGTCCCCGGATCAGCTCAACGACGTCTTCAACTAAGATCGAGACCTCACCCTTCACCTCCTCCTCTACAGTCAATGAACGGGGGGTGTGGAGTCTCTCCAAAGAAAAGGGGGGAAGACAAGTTGACGCACCAGGAGTCGGAACGTCTTGGCAGTAGAAGCAGGTCGACTGCCACCCTCTAACTGACTCTGGAAAGGTCATGGAAGGGAAAGCGCTCCCACCCCTCATTTGGACACCTAAACCCCCACACATCTGGATCATGTGGGTTTTAGCATCACTCGGATTGGCTTTCTTGACCGACTGGGAACGACAGGTGAAAATATGCTTGAACATACCCCAATGAGGATGGCACCCGAGGAAGTTTTCGCACATTGAAACAAACGCAACAAGATATGATATAGTGTTTGGAGGAAAGTGGTGGATTTGTGCGCCAAAGAAGTTCAAGGACCCACGCAAAAATGGATGCAGAGGCAAAGAGAAACTTCTTTCCACGTGAGTCAGAAGCAGAACCCGCTCGCCGTCGCGCGATGCAGGCACAGATTCTCCCTCCGGCAATCTCCAAGATCCGGACACCAGTAGGCCTTCGGCGATGAGCCCCTCCAGATCTTACTCCGTGACTGACGAGGGGATCCAATCCCCTTGGATCCAACCTGGAGGCAGAGCAGATTGCGAGGTCGACCCCTTGGCCATCTTCTTTCCCGTGGCCATCTTCTTGGCGCGCTCCAGTGCCTTCGTCTTGTCCGTCGCTATTTCTACGGTGGTCGACGGGAACGAGCGGAGCGGTGCTGCGCTGGGGTGGGCAAGGTAGAGAGACGAGGGAGAAAGGGAAAAAATGGTGGACACTGTTGCACACATCGACCGCGTCGCCCTTTATACCCGCGCGTCCGAGTAACTGACCCGTGGGCCCATGCAATCTCATCGCATCCCACAACTCGCGCTAGCATGATGCATGGCAAAAAAGGTGGAGCGAGGATCGACGAGTACCTCCCCACTTGCCCCGCTTACCGCGCTGCGTCCGACCCACGCGCTTCTCCAAATTTTCAATCCCGCAAAATCCGGGTCCAGCAAATCGCGTCAAGGATATCCGAATTCGATCTGCTCGATGCTATGCTACTTATTTCACTCGGATATTCAAGAGGCCAGAATTGATCAAGGCGACTCGCGAAGGATTAAACTACTAGCATACTTTCAGAACCCCAAGAAAGTGACTCCGAGACATTGAGCCGGGTCGAAATCAACTTCAATCATTCTTCACTCGGTCCTCCATCCATTCGGGGGCTAATGACGATGACATGTACCCATGGTAGGGTCTTGGGCCTGATCTGTATGCCCTACCCAAGGACACCACACAAGAGGCCAAGGCCTACGAAGATAGAAAGAAGATACCGACTGGAATCACCTCAAAGTGCAATCCACTCGACAGAAGATCCACTCGGATACCCCAATTCCACTCGTCCGTCATAACCACTCGGAATACAAGAATTCACTCAAAGGACAAAAGACCTAGGGTCACCTCTGGATAGCAACGGTCGATCATTCACCCCGTCACCTTAAAGGTCATTAAACACGAGCGCTAGCAGTAACGTTCATAGCATTACTCTCTCATTAAACCCTTGCGTAACTGAGGACTGCGAGGGGTCGGCTACTCCATATAAGCCACCCTCCCCTCTTGCACAAGGGTCCGCACACCCTGTGTGGGGACCCCGACTCATAAGTCGTGATCACCGAATGCACGTGTACAGTGATCCCAGAGATCAATGCTCACTAAACACACAGAAGCTGAATAACAAGAGTCTTACATCCATACATACTGTCTTACACAAATTATGACCATTATGGCCAAGTCTTATACAGATAAGGCCTCGAGGGATGAATACCAAGTAAACTTAAGCAGCGGAAATCTTCGTAGCTAAGTAGAACCCATGCCATCTACCTTAGCCCTACAGGCATTCTGACTGGGAAAGCGTCCTAGTTCGCATGTTCGTCTCCAAAGAATTCTTCTTCAAACTCTTGTTCTTCCATGCCTGGCCAATTAAATAACCAGTGGAAAGCCAATGAGTACCTTGAATGTACTCGCAAGCAACCCATGTTTTGGATCAAAGTAACAATGCATGGTGTAACAACAAGTAGGCAACATAGCATCGAACTAGTTGGAATGACCTATCCTCTTGTAAATTATGCATCAATGAACTCTAGTAACCATAAGAACAGTTACAGATATCAACATAATAGAATTTTGGATCAATGCTAACTCATTCCACGTGTCAAGTCAATTGCCTGGACTCAATTGGTTCTCGATCACACTCACATGACCCAAGTCTGTAAAATTTCTGGACATAGTTTAAGTAGCACCACCCAACTGTCCATGACCATGGACACGGCTATTCGAATAGTTTGACACTCTGCAGAGGTTGCGCACTTTACCCACAAGATCCGGGAAGCTTTCGTGTCATCCATGATCCCAAAGTACCTCAAGTACTCGGGAGAAGCACCCAATCATTATCTTTCCCTAGACCACACTAACATAGGGTCCACTCGTTGGTACACGGCCCTCGTGTATAAACAAAAGATCGTGGGACTCTGCGCTTTCACATTATCACGCATACACGAAGGACCAACGGTGTGTCCGGTGCCCTCCGAGCATGACCCCGTCCCGAAAGTAACCTCATGTCACCCCCGTCACTACTAATGTGGGCACCATGCTAGTATCGGCTTAGGTAATGAATAATGCCCCGTCCCATAAGGGATGGAGTGGTTGCACATGTTTGGTGGGGATGGTATTCACACCTAAATCTAATCCATCATTTTACTCTCACACAAAAAGCTTTCTCTGGTACACCACTTCTTCCTCAAGTGGTGACCTTAGTTCAACAGCACCCACGGGCATTAGGGGCACCCGATGGTTTTTTTAGAGGATTGTAACCAAGAGATGATCTTGGCATAGATGCAACATCATGCGTTAATATCAATTATTTTTCATCGCATCTCTACCACAAAGTAGAGCTATGAACAGGCAAGTACCAATGGGCATGCATCAATGCAACAATTATATCAAGTTCATATTCAACAACGTCATCATGCATACGGAAAATTTATCGATGAACAAGAGGGGTGAATCATGGTCAAAGGGCGGCTTGCCTTGGTTGGCTTGGTCTTCAAAGTCTTCAAATCCTTCTCCTTCTTCTTCTCCAACTACTACGTCAAATACGAGATCTAATCCTCGCAAAGAAACAACGGTAAAAATAAGACAATAGCAAAACAGAAAAAACCAAAGTGCTCAGAAAAATGTCAACTCATTTTTTTTAAATACTAGGAGCAGAACAAAGAAGGGGAAATTTTTTAGTTTGGATTTGGAGCTAAAGGAATAGAGTAATAGCTTTTCAAACAGGGATTTAATTGCTCAAATTTGAATTTAAATTTGAACAGTACAGAAAGTTGGTTGGACACGTATGGAAGTTACACCATTAAATAGGTGGGATTTTTACAAGGATTTAGGAGCTGGAATTATTGCATTTGGATATTTATTTTAGTTCTGTGGAATTTTTCGAAAGTTTGCACATATAAGAAAAGAAAAAGGGCACTGTGCTTGCTGGGCCCGAACAGCCGCAGCGCAACAGGCCTAGAGGGAGGGGAGACCCAGGCGAGCCAGCGCGCGCGCCAGGTTTTCAAACCGACGGGCGGGGCCGAGCGTCAGCGAGAGAAAGAGGGGCGAGTAAGAGGTGAGGATGACAGGCGGGCCCGCCTGTCCATCTACAACCTCGCCACAGAGGGGTCGGTGAGCTCAACGGCGATGCTACAAGGGCACGGTAGCTCGAGTGGGTGGCACCGTTGGACTCAGGGGGATGTCGCCGTTCGGGTGGTGGTGGAGGTGGTCGAAACAGCAGCCTGGTTTGCCGGCGACGAGGTCACGTGGCGGAGGTCCTCCGGGCGTCGGTGGTTCCGGCCGTTCCCGGCTGCAAAAAGAGGGGGGAAGAGAGGGGAAAGGGTCAGTGATGTCGCGTGCTTCCAGATCGAGAGAGAACGAGGGCGGAGGAGGCCTGTACCGCGTGAACACCGACGAGCCGAGGTGGTGGAGCTCGAGCTCGATCTCGAGCTCGGGCGGCTCTGGAGACAAATGGTTGGTGCGGGAGGTTGATTAGGAGTGTGAGGGAGCGACATGGAGTGAGAGAGAGGCTTGGGGCTGCCTTATATGGGATAGCCGAGGTCCATCATAGGCGCGGCCTACGGGTGCCCGCGGGATCGGCTCTGGTGGCCGTTAGAGAGGGAAAGGAGGGCTAGGGGGTGTTCGTCGGAGTGGTCTAGGGTTCCAGGGAAAGAGAGAAGGAGCGGGACAAGCTGCGGGCGGGCCACAGGAGCGGCGCAACCATTGGCCGAGCGGGGCGGCACTCTGGCACGAGCTGCAGGAGAGAGAGGAGGGCGCGGGAGCAAGTGGGCGTCCTGTTGGCGTGGAGCGGACGTCGAGGGGCATCGACTGGTGGGCAGGGGAGGCTCGAGGCGGTCGGGGGACATGGTTTTAATGGTCGGGTGCCCTGCCAGGCGCTCCAGAGCGTGACTTTGGCTGGCATCCGCGCCTTTCCCGCGTCCACTTGTGTCTGGAGGCTGCAGGAGGTGTGGGTAAAAGTCCCAGGGAGCCTTGGATGCTCTGGAAAGCTGAGGGGAGAGAAGGAGGCTGAGAGAGAGAGAGGGAGGAATCCACTGTCCAGAGAAGAAAAATGGGGTTCTCCCCCCTTCATCATTGCTTACTCAGGCAGAAAAGCATACAGGTGCTAGAGGGGGGGCTAGGAGGGGTTGTGGTAAAGATATCAGCTCATGGAGATTAGTGGACGGGGTTGAAACAAGCATTTTGAAATTCTGCCAGAAGGTGTTTGATGGTGGTTTGGGCTAGGTAAATTGCTCAAATTACTTTGAGACTTAACAGGAGTGAGTGGCATCAAAATTAGTAGTGCCCACAAACTTTTAGGTCAAATGGAAAAAGTAGCCAATGCAACTTTGTAAACCCTAGAAATCAGCAGAAATGGATTTGCTTAGATCTAGCTAAGCTAATTTCTTCTCCTTGATGCACCACTTGGTCCAGTGTCATTATTTGGGTATTTGAGTGTGCCCACCAAAGTTTGAGAGAAAAAAAGAAAGTTGACAATGTAAAGTTGTTCAAACGTGTATCTGGACAAAGAGGATTTTGGGGGACTTATGTGATCCAAAACTATTTGGATTGAGTTCAAACTCTGCAAGGTCATCATATTATGCATATGTGACTTGCTAGAATTTTCTTGGAATTTTTGGAGAATACTTCCTTTGTAAATATTTCAAAGCTTGAAATATCCAGAAAGGGTTTTTGAGGAATTTGTCCAATATTTTGAACATGACCATATGTTGAAACTCTTATATATTGACAATATATGTCCTGTGAGTTTTCCTGAATTTTCTCAAATATTTTTGAAACATTTAAATAATTTTAACCTATTAAAGACCATTTCTGGCCCTAAGAAAAAGCCTTTAAATAAAATAGGAAAATAACTTTTAAAATTATATTTTTGTGGTTTTTGGGGGTCCTATATCTGATAGGAGTCAAATACATTTTTGACAGATTTTTCATCCCCCAAATCAAGTGCTTGTAGTGCAAACCTCAATTCAGGGGTTTTTGGAAAACTAAATTTAGAAAATACTATTTTGCCAAATTATTTTTGTAGGAAAATACCATATAGCACAATACACATGGCATGATCATTGGGAAGAAGTTTGGGGCAAGGAGATGAAGTATAGAAGGTGGAGGTGTTTTGACTTTAAAGAGTACTTGAAAATCACAGAGAGAAAACTAACTCAAATAGAAAGCCAAATAATGCAGAAGGTTTTTGTTGGTATAAATTTTCATGCCTTATTAATGCAAATGACATGTTACAAAATGCAGGGTCTGATAGACCTACCCCCCTTACAAGAATCTCGTCCCCGAGATTACTAAACTAGGCTTTAAAAGAGACTGGGAGACTCGGATCTAAGGTAATCTTCATGTTCCCAGGTTTCTTCTGCTTCAGTGTGGTTGCTCTAGTGGACCTTGAAGTACTTGATGGTGCGGCTTCGAGTGTGTTGCTCTACTTCATCCAATATGCAGATGGGCCTCTCACGGTAGGTCAAATTAGGCTGAAGGTCAATGGCTTGGTGATCGACGTCCTTGTAGAGATCAGGCTTGTTTGGAACTTGGAGACAGTTCCGGAGTTGTGACGCATGGAACACGTTGTGCACATCGGATAGTTCAGGTGGCAGTTCCAACTGGTAGGCCACTTCTCCTCGTCATGAGGTGATCTTGAAGGGGCAGATAAATCTTGGTGCGAGCTTTCCCTTGACGTGGAAACGCTTGGTTCCTTTAAGAGGAGTTACTCCTAGGAACACATGGTCTCCGACTTGGAAGTTCACTTGTCGGCGACGAGTGTCGGCATAGCTCTTCTGTCTTGACTTGGCGGTTTTCAGTCGCTCTCTGACTAGCTAAACTTGCTCTTCCGCTCCATGGAGAACATCTGGCCCAAAGACTAACCCTTCTCCGGTTTCCGACCAATCGAGGGGTGTGCGACACTTGTGTCCGTACAACACCTCAAATGGTGCCATCTGGAGGCTTGACTGATAACTGTTGTTGTAGGAGAACTCGGCAAAAGGGAGGCAATCTTCCCACTTAGCTCCATATGCTAAGACATAGGCTCGGAGCATATCTTCGAATATCTGATTCACTCGTTCTGTCTGACCTCCGGTCTGTGGGTGGAAAGTAGTGCTGAAGGACAACTTGGTTCCCATGGCCTCTTGGAACTTCTTCCAGAATCTTGAGGTAAACTGGGTTCCTCGGTCAGACACAATATCCTTAGGGACACTATGAAGGCTTATGATTCTGTTGATGTATAGAGTTGCCAGCGCGTTGCCATCATAGGTAGTCTTGACAGGAATGAAATGGGCTACTTTGGTCAAATGGTCGACTATGACACAGATGGAGTCATGTCCCTTGTTTGACCTAGGGAGTCGAGTGATGAAATCCATTCTGACTTTATCCCATTTCCACTCGGGAACCTTGAGTGGCTAGAGCAATCCACCAGGTCGCTGATATTCAGCCTTGACCCTTTGGCAAACATCACACTTTGCGACGTAGGTGGAAATCTCTCTCTTCATCCCATGCCACCAGAATCTTTCCTTCAAGTCTTGATACATCTTGGTTCCTCCGGGATGGATGGAATACGGGGTGTCATGAGCTTCTTGCAAGATCAAGTACTTGAGCTCAATCTTGCCGGGTACACAAATGCAATTCCTGAACCACACAACTCCTTGCGTATCCTCTGAGAATCCTGGGGCCTTGCCTGCCTTGATCTTCCTCTTGAAGCCTTCAATACTCTCATGTCCCTTCTGAGCTTCCCTAACATCATCCATCAAGGTAGGTCTGACTTCGAGGTTGGCCAAGAATCCTGGTGCAACAAGTTCCAATCTGAAGCTTTCAAGTTCCTCATACAAGGCGGGTAACCTTTCCTTAATCATAGCGTTCAAGGAACAAGCCTTTCTGCTTAATGCATCTGCTACCACATTAGCCGTTCCAGGGTGGTATTGAACACTGAGGTCATAATCCTTGATCAATTCTAGCCATCTTCTCCGCCTCATCTTCAGTTCCTTTTGAGTGAAAATATACTTCAGACTTTTGTGGTTGGTGTATATCTCGCACCGCTTCCCTAGGAGGTAATGCTGCCATGTCTTCAGGACATGAACCACTGCTGCTAACTCAAGGTCATGAGTAGCATAGTTCTCTTTGTGGGGGCGTAGCTGTCTGGATAGATATCCTACGACTCCGTCTTCTTCCATCAGAACACTACCCAGTCTAGTTCGCGAGGCATCACAATATATCACAAATTCCTTGTGAATATCAGGTGTAGCTAGAACTGGGGCGGTGGTCAATCTCTTCTTTAGCTCCTGGAAGCTTTCTTCGCACTTCGCCATCCATTCAAACTTCTTGTCCTTCTTCAAGAGCTGGGTCATGGGTCGGGCAATGCTTGAGAATCCTTCAACGAACTTGCAGTAATATCATGTGAGTCCGAGGAAGCTTCTGACTTCCTTCACATTGCTCGGGGTTTTCCATTCAATCACGGCTTGAATCTTGGTGGGATCCACTGACAATCCTTCGGCAGTCAATTTGTGACCCAAGAATCCAACTTCATGCAGCCAAAATTTGCACTTGCTGAACTTGGCATACAGTTAGTGCTCTCGAAGCTTGTCCAGGACCATCCTCAGGTGTTGCTCATGCTCTTCTTTAGACTTGGAAAAGATCAGTATGTCATCAATGAAGACGACAACAAACTAGTCCAGGTACTCCATGAAATCCTTGTTCATGAGGTACATGAAGTAGGCAGGGGCATTGGTTAAACAAAATGACATGACTGTGTACTCATACAGGCCATATCGGGTTACAAATGCCGTCTTTGGAATATCTTGGGGTCTGATCTTCAGCTGATAGTACCCAGACCTGAGATCGATCTTGGAAAACACCTTGGCACCATTCAGCTGATAGAACAAGTCTTCAATCTTGGGGAGTGGATACTTGTTCTTGATTGTGACTTCATTAAGTGAATAGTAGTCAACTCATAATCGGATGGTACCATCCGTCTTTTCCACAACCAGAATAGGTGATCCCCAAGGTGAGGCACTAGGACAGATGAATCCTTTCCTCAATTGCTCGGCCAGT
The DNA here is from genome assembly GCF_018294505.1 of Triticum aestivum. NCBI lineage: Eukaryota > Viridiplantae > Streptophyta > Magnoliopsida > Poales > Poaceae > Triticum > Triticum aestivum. Next base: position 237,209,881 of record NC_057799.1, read on the forward strand.
TGCTTCTTAAATTCTGCTAACTCTTCCGATCCCATTCTACAAGGCTTCTTATAGATGGGTCCTGCTCCGGGCATGAGCTCGATGATGAACTCAATGTCACGGTCAGGAGGCATTCCCGGTAGCTCATCAGGAAAGACGTCAGGGTACTCGCATACTCCTGGCACTTGATCCAATCCAACTTCAGTCAGACAGTTGAATTGGGTGACTTGGGCAGAAGATGAGTTGGAGGAAAATTTAACTTCCACTCCTTGGTCATTGGTCACTGTGACAGTCCGGTTGGCACAATCTAACAAGCCTTGGTGCTTGATGATCCAATCCATTCCAAAGATCACATCCAAGCCTTGTGATCTTAAGATGATAAGGTCTGGTAGGAAATCTGCCCCGTTAATAATGATCCCGACTCCCTTACAACCTATCTTGGCTCTCATCTCTGCTCCGGGGGTTTGTACCACCATGGGATTATTCAGGGGTGTAGGGGTCATGCCACTTTTTAATGCAAACTTTTGGGTGACGAATAAATGTGTGGCTCCAGAATCAAACAAGATAGTTACAGGTGCTTAATTGACAAGGAACGTACCCAGCACGACGTCCGGGTCTTCTTGAGCTTCTTCTGCAGTGACGTGATTCACACGCCCCTTGCCATTGTTGGGTGGGTTGCGGGGAGCTTGGTTCCTTGGTGCCAGTCCACGGCCTTGTCCTGGGTTCTGCGCATTGGGGCAAGGAGCATCGGGCTTCCTGTTGGGGCACACCCTTGAGATGTGTCCGTACTGACCACATCCAAAGCAAGTGACTTGGTTCGAGTTGATGGTCTTGTTGCCACCACTGTTATTGGGGTTGCTGTAAGCTGGCCTGGGGTTGGCGTACTGCTGAGGCTGATAGTTGGTGTGAGGTGCAGGGGCTCTTGGCTGCTGATAGGTTGGCTTGACCGAGGCTGGCTGCCATGGGCGAGGCTTTTGGTTGCTAGAGCTACCCTTGCTGATCATCTTGCGCTTATGGGTATCATCCAAAGCACGTCGCTTGTCTTCAAGGATGTGTGCCTTGTTCACCAGATCAGGAAAGGTTGGGCAGTCACACATAACATGGGAGTATTGCAGAGTCTGGTTAAGGCCTTCTATGAAGCGCTCTCTTTTGGCAGCATCAGTGCTGACATCCTCAGGAGCATACCTTGATAGAACACTAAACTTCTGCATGTACTCCTTGACAGTGCTACTTCCTTGCTTCAGGGCTCGGAACTCACGCTTCTTGATGGCCATCATTCCAGAAGGAATATGGGCCTTGCGGAATTCTGTCTTGAAGTCATTCCAAGTGATGTTTTGCCCAGCATGCATGACCTTGAATCCCTCCCACCAAGCTCTGGCAGTTCCCCCAAGATAGTGGGCAGCATATGCCACCTTTTCACGGTCTTCAGTGCAGCCGACTAGTTCCAGCAGATCCTCAATGGTGCGGACCCAGTCGTCTGGATCCAGGGGTTCAGCAGTCTCGATGAAGGTGGGTGGTGCATGATTCTTGAACTCCGCAAACGTGGAACGTCCTTTGCCGTTCCCTGCCGGCTGGCGGTTGTTGGTGACTGCTTGAGCAATCATCTGGAGGGCTGCAGTGTTGGCTTGGCGTTCTTCTCGGAAGGCTTGGAGAAGCTGAGCCATGTCCATGCTCGGGGGAGGTGGTGGTGGTGGAGCTTGTCCTTGGGTTTGGTTCTAGGTAGCTCCTCGTTGGGTGGATCCTCCGGCTTCTTGCTACTGGGTAGAGGTACCAGTATGGGTTACAACAGGCATCCTGTTGGAGCGGTCAAGATATCATGATTGGGATAAAATGAGGGAAGACAATGTAGATGGGGTGCATAGTAAGGGGTGGGTGTGACACAATTTTAAGTTAAGCAAAGGCCAGAAGGGCCAAAATCATGCATTAAAACCAAATGGGTGATGTAGTCGTTTACAAGTTCCCAAAAGGGAAAGTACGTCTTCCATCAAAACAAGTTGAAAGCAAACACAACACAACATGGTTTCATTTGAACCATTACATGGATTCGACTTTGCATAAGGGGTACACGACCTATCCTACCTTAAGGGTTACGGACTGGCCTATCCTATCTGGCTCCTCTGGGTCTTCCTCCTCATCTTCATCCGTCTCAGTTTCTTCATCACTTGAGGGAGTGGGGGAGTGGAGGAGCTGAAAACGGCGCTGCTTCGCCGGTGGCGCCGTGAAGAGGTTGCAATAGTCCTTTGTCGTCATACGGCATGGCTGAGATGATCCTTTGGCATGCGTAACTTGTGGGGGTCGCCCTCCTCGATAGGAAACAATGGGTTGTCCATGGGGTGCACCATCCTTATTGATCCTGTCCACCTTTGTTTGAGCTAGGTGGAGGAGCTCCTTGGTCTCGCGGAGTTCCTTCCGAAGCTCCATCGACTCCGAGGCCAGATGTTGTGCTAGACTCTCAGCACACAAGCTGAAGTAGGTCTGGAAACGAAGGGGAAGTCCTTCGTCCATGGGTGTGGCTGGTGCGCTACTCTCGTCATCACCCTCCTTACAATAAGGCAGGTAACGAGTGGCTGGCTCGCTTGCCGTCTCTGGCAAAAGATCCCGAAGGCAAGTCAGCGCCTTGAGTGCAGCTGTCTCAACAACGAGGATCAGGGTCGCCATCTGGGGTCCCTCAAAGAACCAGCTCATCGGGGAGTCGTTCGCCCTCACGATTACCTACACGTGATACTGCTTCTTGGTGCTGTTGATCCAGTGCTCGTGATAGGAGAAGGTGGGGGCTCGAGTGAACTTGCACTTCTTGAGGCTGTCCTCAAGAAGCACGGGAAATCCAGTGGTCAGGAAGTCCTAGGGTACGAAGGCCATCTACAAAAGTAGAAGGTGATGGGTCAATAGAGGAAATGTGACCCATGTTTGGGATATTTTTAGAAAAAGTAAGTATATAGGTTATTTTGTAAATAGTCTCATTCTAACTAACGTCCATGCTAACTAAGGCTTCCTACAGTCAGGATGGCTCTGATACCAGCTCTGTGGGGACCCCGACTCATAAGTCACGATCATCGAATGCACGTGTACAGTGATCCCAGAGATCAATGCTCAGTGAACAAACAGAAGCTGAATAACAAGAGTCTTACATCCATACATACCGTCTTACACAAATTATGACCATTATGGCCAACTCTTACATAGATAAGGCCTCGAGGGCTGAATACAAAATAAACTTAAGCAGCGGAAATCTTCATAGATCAGTAGAACCCATGCCATCTGCCTTAACCCTACAGGCATTCTGACTGGGAAAGCGTCCTAGTTCGCATGTTCGTCTCTAAAGAATTCTTCTTCGAACTCCTGTTCTTCCATGCCTGGCTAATTAAATAAGCAATGGCAAGCCACTCAGTACTTTGAATGTACTCGCAAGCAACCCATGTTTTGGATCAAAGTAACAATGCATGGTGCAACAACAAGTAGGCAACATAGCATCAAACTAGTTGGAATGACCTATCATCTTGTAAATTATGCATCAATGAACTCTAGTAACCATAATTACAGGTTATAGATATCAACATAATAGAATTTTGGATCAATGCTAACTCATTCCACGTGTCAAGTCAATTGCCTTGACTCAATTGGTTCTCGATCACACTCACATGTACCAAGTTTGTAAATTTTCTGGACATAGTTTAAGTAGCACCACCCAACTTTCCATGACTGTGGACACGGCTATTCGAATAGTTTGACACTCTGCAGAGGTTGCGCACTTTACCCACAAGATCCGGGAAGCTTTCGTGTCATCCACGATCTCGCAGTACCTCAAGTACACGGGAGAAGCACCCGATCATTATCTTTCCCTAGACGACACTGACATAGGGTCCACTCATTGGTACACGGCCCTCGTGTATAAACAAAAGATCGTGGGACTCTGCCCTTTCACATTATCACACATACACAAAGGGACCAACGGTGTGCCCGGTGCCCTGTGAAAACAATCATGGCCGCATATCCGAGCACGACCTCGTCCCGAAAGTGACCTCATGTCACCCCCGTCACTAGTAATGTGGGCACCATGCAAGTATCGTCCTAGGTAATGAATAATGCCCCGTCCCATAAGGGGTAGAGTGGTTGCACATGTTTGGTTGGGACAGTAATCACACCTAAATCTAATCCATCATTTTACTCTCACAGGAAAAGGTTTTCTCTAGTACACCACTTCTTCCTCAAGTGGTGACCTTAGTTCAACATCACCCATGGGCATTAGGGGCACCCGATGGGGTTTTTAGAGTATTGTAACCAAGAGATGATCTTGGCATAGATGCAACATCATGCGTCAATATCAAGTATTTTTCATCGCATCTCTAGCACAAGGTAGAGCTATGAACAGGCAAGTACCAATGGGCATGCATCAATGCAATAATTATATCAAGTTCATATTCAACAACGTCATCATGCATACGGAAAATTTATCGATGAACAGGAGGGGTGAATCATGGTCAAAGGTCTGCTTGCCTTGGTTGGCTTGGTCCTCAAAGTCTTCAAATGCTTCTCCTCCTTCTTCTCCAACTACTTCGTCAAATACGGGATCTAATTGTCGCAAAGAAACAACGGGAAAAATAAGACAATAGCAAAACAGAAAAAACCAAAGTGCTCAGAAAAATGTCAACTCATTTTTGTTAAATACTAGGAGGAGAAATAAAAAGGGGTAATTCTTATTTTTGGATTTGGAGCTAAAGGGACAGAGTAATAGCTTTTCAAACAGGGATTTAATTGCTCAAATTTGAATTTAAATTTGAACTGTATAGAAAAGTTGGTTGGATATGTATGAAAGTTACACCATTAAATAGGTGAGGTTTTTACAAGAATTAAGGAGCTGGAATTATTACATTTGGGTATTTATTTAATTCTGTGGAATTCTTGCAAGTTTGCATAGAAAAGGAAAAGAAAAAGGGCATTGTGCTTGCTGGGCCAGAACAGCCGCAGCGCAGCAGGCCCACAGGGACAGGAGGCCCAGGCGAGCCAGCGCGCTGCAGGTTTTCAAACCTGACGGGCAAGGCCCGGGCGTCAGCGAGAGAGAGAGGGGCGAGGGAGAGGTGAGGATGACAGGTGGGCTCCACCTGTCATCACTTACCTCGCGGCAGAGAGGTTGGCGAGCTCACCGGCGATGCTACAGGGCACGGCAGGTCGAGCGGGTGGCACCGTTGGACTCAGGGGGGTGTCGCCGTTCGGGTGGTGATGGAGGTGGTCCTCGGAGCAGCCTGGTTTGCCGGCGACGAGGTCACGCGGCGGAGGTGCTTCGGGTGTCAGTGGTTCCGGCCGTTCCCGGCTGCCAAAAGAGGGGGGAAGAGAGGGGAAAGGGTCAGTGATGTTGCGCGGTTCCAGACCGAGAGAGAACGGGGGCGGAGGAGGCCTGTACCACGCGAACACCGACGAGCCGAGGCGGCGGAGCTCGAGCTCGGTCTCGAGCTCGGGCGGCTCTGGAGACAAATGGGTGGTGCAGGAGGTTGATTAGGAGTGTGGGGGAGCGACAGGGAGTGAGAAAGAGGCTCGGGGCTGCCTTATATGGGCTAGCCGAGGTCCACCGTAGGCACGGCCTACGGGTTCCCGCGGGATCAGCTCTGCTGGCCATTAGAGAGGGAAAGGAGGGCTCAAGGGTGTTCGTGGGAGTGGTCTAGGGTGCCAGGGAAAGAGGCACTACTACAAAAACGGCTATAGCTAATATGGGCATTAATGGCGCACCATGTATGTGGTGCGCCACTGCTATATAGCAGTGGCGCACCAGATATGGGTGCCCCATTAGTGGCCATATTACTAATGGCGCACCTGTTGTGTGGTGCGCCATTACTAGTTTTGTCCTGGCGCCACACCCCTCCCCAGACATAGCAGTGGCGCAGCAGGGGAAAGTGCACCATTACTAGTTTTAACTAGTAATGGCGCTCCAGTAAGAGATGCGCCATTGCTATCTATACGTATGGCGCACCCTCTACCAGTGTGCCATTGCTATCACCCCTTATCCCCTCCCTCTAGTCACGTTCTCTCTCCTCCCCTTCCTCCTGACACACCCACCCACCTCCCTCGACTTTGATCTAGATCGGGAAGCCCCGGCCGCCCGCCTCTTCCTCTCCCTCCCGACCACGGCGATCCCCCTTCCCCCTCCCTCACACCAGATCCAGGGCATGGAGCCGTGGTGAGCTCCTTCCCCAACCCTCCTCACCGGATCCAGAGGAGAGCTGGTGACCACGTCCTCCTGCGAGGGCGTTGCTTTGGGGTGTGGAGGCCGCCGAGCTACAGGAGGAGGAGCTCCCTGCCACCCCAAGGCCCCAGATCCAGCCGCCACGGCCATAGCCGGGCTTCTAGATCCTCGTCGTCGTTGAGCTGGCCTATGATCGATGAACGGCGGCGGATCCGGCGGCAAGGCCAAGGTGCCGCAGGCGATGGCGCCAGTGGAGGGTGGTTTCTTCACGTCCACGCGCCGGGAGAGGAAGCAGCCTCCGCGTTGTTCTGCACCAAGTTCGGCAACAGGGGACGCGCGGCCGTCCACCTCCTCCTCTGCATCCATGGCGCTCATCCCGGGAGGTACTGCGCCTCTCCCGCATTAATCCTACTTCTGAATCGATCTGCACAGCTGATTTTTGCCTATTGCTCTGTTTGCCTGCAGGGGAGGTACCGCCGGAGCTCTAAGGCGGCCTTAAACACCACCGATCTAGTCGGAGGTTGGGCTGATAAGGCTCTACGTCTCCTGCTCCTTCCCATGTACGTGTTCATCCCAGTCTCTGACTCTCTGTCCAGACTTAACTACGTAGCGGCTACCTAGTATGGATATGATTATGAGCTTGCCGGATTGGATTATGTAGCCTACCTCAATGCTTAATTAGTCTGGCGGTTTGTTGCACGCATACATGCATGCATCATGGTAGAGAATTGAAATCACTAGCTCTAGCTACTTCGTGGTTGAATGGTTTGCATTGCAGTGTACGATCAAATTCTGTACATCTAACATTTGATGAACTAGATGCAGCTTGCTTTTGATTCAGATGATTTATATATGTGTATGATGCGTTAAAAAATATCTTTGTACGAGTCCTGCGTAGGTCATCGTTGGAGGAGAGGATGATGGTGAAGCAGCAGAGGATGATAGTGCCCGGCCATGGCGGGCGAGGAAGCCCCAAGATTGATAGGTGGCTCCCTCCTGTCGTAAGTTCAGATGTCGCACATCCTGTATGTTGTGCAAATCGGAGAGATCCAGAATGCTTTTCTCATGTATTTTTGTTATCTCATGTATGGATTTGGGGCGTATTTCAAGCAGGTAATAACCTACTTTGATGCTTTCGCTCTAAGAGAAAAGTGTGCCACCCCTATCCTCAAGCAGGTAATAATTAATCATTTATGAATTATCTCCTGTTGCTTTCTAAGATGTTAGTTCTTTCAGTTCTAGCCCTCCTATCTTTAATTCCTGGCTGCTGGACTACCTGCAGGATAACTAGTTCATCTGCGGCAGCTATCGCCGTGAGCAGTCCGTCCACGACGCGCTCCACAACGTCTTCACCGGGAACAACGAGATCCTCAACGTCTGGAAGTAAGTCGCCGGCCATCTGTTTCCTGATGAATTTTCTTTCTAGCTCAGTGTGATCGGATCTGACTAGTACGTTCAGATTTGCTCTTGTTTTTTTTCAAATAGTACTAGTAGTCTATATTCCAGCTGTGCGACTACCTGTAGCCACTTGAGCCGATGAGAATTCTTCAAGCCTACCTATAGCCACTTGAACAGATGACTCAGATCTGCTCATCTAAAGAATCCAAGTGGAGCAGTATACAGGTAGTATAGTATAATAATATTATCAAAAGGTAAATGCCCTGATTATTTCGCTCTGTCAGATAAATACTCGTCGAAAGTGGGCTCCTATCAAAATTCATTTCCATTATAATCTTACTCATACAATATTCACACCATGTAATTCTGGAAATATATGCTCATATCTAGTTCTGCATAAAACATGACAGTATTGACATGTTATAAATAGTTTGTTTGTCTTTCTGTCTATTTTATTACATTTTGCAGGGATAAGGTGAAGAAAATGAAGAAAAGATTACTAGAAGATTAGTTTTAGGATTTTCTTTTATTTCCTTGCAATTTTCCTTTTATTGGATACTTGTAAAGACATTGTAATATTCTTACTATAATAAAAATTATGATTCTATTTCATTTTTTGTTTTAAAATTATTTTTCCTTATAGGTTGTTTTCTGTAAATTTGGATTTTTTTTGTTTTCCAAAAACATTACCAGTGGCGCATTTAAGCCCTTATTAGTGGCGCACCTTCCTTTATTACTAGTGGTGCACCTATAAGGCTATTAGTGGCATACCTGGAGGGAATACCAGTGGAGCACCTAAGGGTTAGTAGTGGCGCACCATGTGGTGCGCCACTGGTATTTGGATTACCAATGGTGCATAAAATGTGTGCCATTACTAACAATTACTAATGGCGTGTTAATAGTGGCGCACCCATAGTGCGCCATTAATAGCAATATGTGGTGCGCCACTAATAGCCTTTTTCTAGTAGTGAGAGAAGGAGCGGGACGAGCTGCGGGCAGGCCACAGGAGCGGCACAACCATTGGCCGAGCGGGACAGCGCTCTGGCACGAGCTGAAGGAGAGAGAGGAGGGCACGGGAGCAAGTGGGCGGCTTGCTCGCGTGGAGCGGACGTCAAGGGGCATCGACTAGCGCGTGGGGGAGGCTCGAGGCGGTCGGGGGACGCGGTGTCAACGGTCGGGTGCCCTGCCAGGCGCTCCAGAGCGCGAATTTGGCCGGCATCCGCGGCTTTCCCGCGTCCTCACGCGTCCACTTGTGTCTGGAGGCTGCAGGAGGTGTGGGCAAAAGTCCTGGGGAGCCTTGGATGCTCTGGAAAGCTAAGGGGAGAGAAGGAGGCTGAGAGAGAGAGGAATCCACTGTCCAGAAAAGAAAAATGGGGTTCTCCCCCTTTCATCATTGCTTCCTCGGGTAGAAAAGCATACAGGTGCTAGAGGGGGACTAGGAGGGGTTGTGGTAAAGATACCAGCTCATGGAGATTAGTGGAAGGGGTTGAAACCAGCATTTTGAAATTCTGCCAGAAGGTGTTTGATGCTGGTTTGGGCTAGCTAATTTGCTCAAATTGCTTTGAGAATTAACATGAGTGAGTGGCATGACAAAATAGCACTGTCCACCAATTTTGAGGTCAAATGAAGAAAGAGTCCAATGCAACTTTTGTAAACCCTATAAATCATCAGAAATGGATTTGCTTAGATCTAGCTAAGTTAACATTTTCTCCTTGATGCACCACTTGGTGTAGTGTCATCATTTATAGGTTAAAATAGGTCCACAAAGTTTCAGGGCAAATGGACAAAGTTGGTAATGTAGAGTTGTTCAAACTTGGATCTGGACAGAGATGGTTGTGGGGCACTTTTGTGAACCAAAACAGTTTGGATTGATTTGAAACTTTGCAAGGCCATCATATTATGCATATGTGACTTGCTAGAATTTTCCTGGAATTTTTTGAGAGTATTTCCTTTGTAAATATTTCAAAAGCTTGAAATATCCAGAAAGGGTTTTTGAGGGGTTTGACCAATATTTTGAACATGACCATGTGTTGAAACTCTTATATATGGAAAATATATGTCCACTGAGTATCCCTAAATTTTCACAAATGTTTTTGAAACATTTAAATAATTTTAACCTATTAAAGACCATTTCTGGCCCTAAGAAAAAACCTTTAAATAAAATAGGATAATAACTTTTAAAATTATATTTTTGTGGTTTTTGGGGGTCCTATATCTAATAGGAGTCAAATAAGTTTTTTGGAAGATTTTTCATCCCCCAAATCAAGTGCTTGTAGTGCAAACCTCAATTCAGGGGTTTTTGGAAAACTAAATTTAGAAAATACTATTTGGCCAAGTTATTTTTGTAGGAAAATACCATATAGCACTATGCACATGGCATGATCTTTGGGAAGAAGTTTGGGGCAAGGAGATGAAGTATAGAAGGTGGAGGTGTGTTGACTTTAAAGAGCACTTGAAAATCATAGAGAGAAAACTAACTCAAATAGAAAGCCCAATAATGCAGAAGGTTTTTGTTGGTCCAAATTTTCATGCCTTATTAATCAAATGACATGTTACAAAATGCAGGGTGTGACACCCTGTAACTCAACACTCCAATCAACATAGCCTCCGCTGCACCGAGACGTAGGGTTGTTACCTCCTCCAAGAGGGGCGTGAACTCGTAAATCCGAGTGTACAATCTTGCCGTAGCTAGGCACAACCCTCTCCTACGTACCGCCCCATCTCTACTGTCAGATCTGTTCCCACGACAGCATCAAACATGGTTGGCAAACAAGTGGTAGTGCGCAAGGCGAATGGGAAATGGAGGCTTTGCATAGATTTCATAGATCTAAATAAAGCATGCCGGGCATCGAGCAGATTGTGGATTCCACCTCTGGTTGTGACTTGCTTTCCTTCTTGGATGCCTAATCCAGGTACCACCAGATTTTCATGTCCAAGGAAGATGAAGAGAAGACCGCGTTCATAACCCCATGTGGCACGTACTGTTTTGTACGGATGCCCTTTGGGTTAAAGAGCGCTGGACCCACTTGTGCAAGAGCTGTGCAGATTGGCTTTGAGTCCCAGCTGCACAGGAATATTGAAGCCTACGTGGACGATATAGTGGTCAAAACCAAGGACAAATTGACTCTCATTCAGGACTTGGAAGAGACCTTTGCAAATTTACGTAAGATCAATTTGAAGCGAAACCCGCAGAAGTGTATGTTTGGTGTTCCTTCTGGGAAGATACTTGGCTTCTTTGTGTCCCACCTGGTGATAGAGGCCAACCCTGACAAGATCAAGGTGATTGAGCAGATTCGAGCACCCAAGACAGTCAAAGACGTGAGGCGATCGACTGGATGTGTTGTCGCGCTAAGCAGGTTCATTTCCAAGTCCGCCAAGCGCGCCCTGCCGTTCTTCAAAACCTTGAAAAAGGCAGGGCTCGTAGAGTGGACCCCAGAAGCAGACGCTGTGCTGCATGATTTGAAGACCTATCTTTCCTCTGTTCCCACCTTTGTCGCTCCTAAACCACAAGAGTCATTTCTGCAGTACCTAGCGGCAACCAATCAAGTGGTTATTGCAGCACTGGTGGCACAGCAAGAAGTAAATGAAGGGGCGGCAACTACCATCCCCTCTGTAGAGGAAGGTGAACTCGTCCCGGCAAGGCTAGATGCAGATCAAAACAAGGAAGAGCGGGGCAACAGAGATAGTTCCAAGGTTGTGGCAAGGAAGAAGGTGGTGCAGCGACCAGTGTACTTCGTCAGCTCCCTGCTGCAGGGGGCTAGGTCAAGGTACTCTGGCGTGCAAAAGTTGATTTTTGGCCTCATCATGGCCTAAAGGAAACTGCGCCACTACTTCCAAGCCCACCAGATCATGGTTGTCACCCGCTTCCCCTTGCAACACATACTAAGGAACCCTGAGGCCACTAGCAGAATAGTGGAATGGGCTTTGGAGTTATCCAGCTTTGGTTTGAAGTTTGAGAGCACGTCAACTATTCAGAGCAGAGCACTAGCAGAGTTTATTGCAGATTGGATGCCTACCCCTGATGAAGAAGTGTTGGAGACAGTTATCCCCGGCAAGCAGGCGTCCCAAGAATGGATCATGTACTTTGATGGTGCCTTCTCCTTACAAGGTGCAGGAGCTGACGTGCTTCTCGTTGCTCCTACTGGGGAGCACCTCAAGTATTTGGTTCAAATGCACTTCCCCCGGGAGAAGGCTACCAACAACACTTCAAATATGAAGGACTCCTTGCCGGGCTCCGGATCGCAACAGAACTGGGAATCAAGAAGTTGATCATTTGTGGAGATTCACAACTTGTGGTGAGGCAAGTAAACAAGGATTACCAAAGCCCACTGATGGAGGTATACGTCGAAGAAGTAAGAAAGATGGAGGAGCGCTTTGATGGATTACAAATTGAGCACGTGCCACATGCGGAAAACAACATTGCTGATCATCTGTCAAAGAGCGCTGCGCAAAACTCCTTGTGGAACCAGGGACTTTTGTTCTCCATCTGACTGAACCCTCCGTATCCCCGGCAACAGTGGCCAAAAAGAGAAGGAAGCTGGACTCCGGCAAGCCTCTCCTGCTAGAGCTTCCCGAAGCCCCGGCAGAGAGCTTGGCGGGAACAACTCCCCTTTGATCGGTGAGATGCACCCTCCTGCCAAACTACCAGTCTTTGCGGTTGAGGCATGCGCTCCCATCAATGAGGAGGTGCCATTGGTCCTTGTTGCTGAGCCTCAGGCTCCAACTTGGGCGTGGCACATAGTTCATTTCCTCGAAACAGGGAACTTCCCGAAGAGCAAGAAGCTGAAAGAGTAGGCCGGAGGGCGAATATGTATCAGTTCATTGACGACACAATATACAGAAGAAGGCCCAATGGTCTAAAATTGAAGTGCATTTGCTGGGAAGAAGGAAATGAACTATTGGCAGAGATACACAAGGGTATGTGTGGCTCCCATATTGGATCAAGAGCCCTGATTGGGAAAGCTTTCCAACAAAATTTCTACTGGCCCACGGTCCTCCAAGATGCAATTGAGCTAGTCACCAGGTGTGAAGCCTGCCAGTTCCACTCCAAGAATATCCATCAGCCTGCTCAAGCTCTTCAAACAATTCCTTTGTCATGGCCATTTTTGGTCTAGGGGCTCGACATCTTGGGCCCGTTCCCCCGTGCTACCGGGGGCTTTGAATTCTTGTACGTTGCAATCAACAAGTTTACAAAGTGGCCGGAAGTGGAGCACGCGAGGAAGGTGGCAGCATAGTAAGCTAGTAAGTTCTTGAAAGGATTGGTGTACCATTTCAGAGTGCCCGCCAGAGTCATCACTAACAATGGCACACAATTCACAAGACGCGCCTTCGTGCAATACGTTCATGCCCTCGGAAGCAAGGTCTCATTTGCCTCTGTTACCCATCCTAGAAGCAATGGACAAGCTGAGAGGTCAAACGCTGAAGTGCTGCGAGGACTCAAGACAAGAACATTTGATAGGCTGCAGAAGTGTTGCAGGCGATGGATCGACGAGCTGCCGGTGGTTCTTTCGTCCCTCCGTATGGCACAAAATCGAGCTACCGGCTAGACTCCCTTCTCCCTAGTCTATGGGGCAGAAGTAGTGATCCCCACGGAACTCATATACGTATCACCTAGAGTACTTGCCTACGATGAAATAGCGTAGGAATAGGACCGGCATGTCGACGTTGTGCTACTTGAGGAGAACCGTCTCCGGGCTGCTACGCATGCTACACGCCACCAGCAAGCTCTGCGTCGCTATCACAACCGCAAGGTTCATGCCCGGAGCTTTGAGGAAGGCGACCTTGTACTTAGGCGTGTTCAGTCCTCCAAGGGTGCAAACAAGTTGATGCCAAAGTGGGAAGGCCCTTACCAGGTAGTACGAGTCACCAAACCTGACGCAGTCCGTCTGGAGAGTGGAGGTGGCATTCAGTTGCAAAACTCATGGAACATTGAGCATCTCCGTAAGTTCTGCCCGTAAGGCGCAGCCGTCGGGCCCTGCCCAGCAGCCACCCTTTTGTACAAGCCTTGCCGATGTTGCATGTAACCCTTTGTACAAAGCCAGGCGCAGACCCTGAGCAACAAATAAACAAATGAAGCGCTGGGGGTCCTGAACAAACTTGCATGCATGCATAAGCATATCACGAGCATAGCATGATCATGTAGAGAAGATCATATGCACTAAGCTGCACGGTTCTTGCCACAGACTTGGTCCCGAAGAGAAGAAATGAAGATGAGCCTACATAGCGGTCCCCCGCGAGCCAAACAGATAAGTTCCTTATTATCCATACCTGTTCTATAAAGTGAAAACTTGTGCATATGAAAACCTCGTCACCTTCGAAACATAGGTGCTCCCATCCTTTGACCCGAACATTGATCCGGTCAAGGTGGTCGCAGTGGCCTTTGACCGAGAAGGATCAGCGAGGGGTTGGTCCCTTTTTATAGTTTTTTTTGCCCGGCAGGCTTAGCCCTACGACAGCAAACTAAGGGCACTGGCAGGATAGCTTGCCGGAGAAAACTTGTTTACTTAAACGTATAGAGGCATCTTGCCTCTGCATGGACATGATACATGCACAAGTACCCGACAAAGATTTTGTTTTTCATTAATATGCTGATAAACAAGTACAGATCTTACAGAACACAAACGTGGATAAAGAAGATTACATAATTTAGACTAAAGTTTGGCAAATGCCTACACATTTTAGACTGAAAAAAGATAAGTGCCCCGTAGTCCCTTTCTTGTCACACTCCTCCTTGGCACTGCGGTGGGAGGTGAAGAGGGCAAAAGGAGTGGCTGAGAAGAAGCTCAGGCCGATCCCGCAAGGACCTGCCAGGTGCAGCCTGACAAGATCAGAAGTGGCGAGGTTGCAAAGGACGAGGATGGAGGGAGCAGCTCGGCAGTGACCTGGTCACCACCCCCAAGGCTAGCAAGAAGCACCAGCGCAAGCACCGGCGGGGAGAGCCGCTGGAGCTCATCTGGAAGACTGCTGGAGGAGGCAAAGGCACCAAGAGAGCGGCCCCCTCCTCGGCAACCGTCCTGAACAGGCCGGTGATGATGGTGCTGGGGAGGGAGGGGAAGAGCGGAAAGATGGGGCAGTTGGCCGGCAATACGAGATGAAGGCGTCGGTGCCATCGTACTTCGACCTGACGCCCTGCCACCCGCCTTCTCCGTCTTCCCTCATTTTTTCCTCATCACCACCGGTCCGGGAAGATGCCGGACCCTTGGCCCGTCGCCTACCCCAGAGAAATGGTAGACGACGGAGACGTCCAATGCGTGCGAGGAGCACCGCTCCCCACCTTGGCGGGCAGGAAGGCACCGCCGTCTTCAGCGTTAACCCCGGCTCCGCCGGATGGAGCAGTGCTCGGATTACCAAGGATCCCGAGCACTGCACCCCAGCCAGGCGCCGGAAGCCCTAGGAGCCTCGCCGTCGGGATGACGGGCCTCGGCGACTTGCGGCAAGGATAAACACTCCCCAACAGGCGGCCGACTCGTGTCAGGGAGACATGCGTTTCACCATTCTGGAGAAGCGTAACGCCTCCCACACTGCGGACGACTCGGCACCCACATCTTCGATCGCCGCATCTCCTATGGCCCCGGAATAGACTGACTCCCCGATCGTCGACACGAGCATTCGGCATCATCGACCCCGAGGTAGAGCCCGGGGCCTGGCTCTAGTTTCTCCCCCTCAACATAACAAAGAAGAAGGCAAGGAATGAAAGAGGAAAGGTGCATGGATGAGCACTTCGGCTCCTCCTCACCCCCTTTTTTATAGGAAGGCCGGGGCTGGGGGCTGATCCTTCACCCCACCCTACAGGGGTTCTTTCTAATCTGACCTGTCGAAACCACCACCAACGGCCGGATCCGATTGCTGTCCCCTTCCACCAATCCAAGAAGATCGGGCCCCTGCCAAGATGCTCTCTCTCGCACCACGCGCCTCCGTTAGCTACCCCACTCAATGCATGCAGCATACGTGGCAAAGGATAAGGGCATGGTGGGATGAGTGAATTGGTAGTTACCCCCCATGCGTTAAAGTCATTCCCAAGCCATTACAGAGATGACCCCACTACAATTGGCGTTACGCGACGCACGGAGAAACCGAAAACTGACTCAAGCACAGGTTAATGAAGAAGCAAAAAAGATCTCAAAGGGTGAGCTACCGCAATTTCCCTCGCCTGGGTACTAGACAGAGTCTACACTGATGACGGTCGGCACCATGTTCAGTCCAGGCCTGGGGGCTCCTGTCGGTGCAAGAAACCCTAGGCGTGTGTTGCCCGGACTATACACAGGCTCTAGAGCGAGGTTGCAGCATCCAAGGCA
This sequence comes from Triticum aestivum, assembly GCF_018294505.1. Taxonomy (NCBI): domain Eukaryota; kingdom Viridiplantae; phylum Streptophyta; class Magnoliopsida; order Poales; family Poaceae; genus Triticum; species Triticum aestivum. The sequence continues at coordinate 237,225,727 of NC_057799.1, forward strand.
AGGCCAAGAAGAAGAGATAGCTCTTTGAGTAATCAAAGGGCCGATCAAGAAGACCAAGTCAAGCCAAATGAGCCAGATATCATTAAGTAAAAGCCTCCGTTGTCGGGCAGGCGAGCCTGACAAGGTCGAGGTCACCCAAAAGACAAGTCTCAAGACCACCCCGACAAGCTTGGCGGGGACGCCGAGGGCGGATTACCCCAACAAGGCTCCACCGCTCCACCTCACAGCATCGCAAGTCACCTATCGGTGCAGTGTCGATACCCCAAGTGATTAAGTGGTTGTCAATTGGCACGGATGAGCCATTTCTGAAGGAAATCACCTCCGAATGGCACCCGTCCAGGGGCGTGTCACGCACGCAGGCGAGAAGGTGGCTTAATGGCACAACAAGGCTTGCCGGGGTACACCCACAATGTGACACTAAGCGGTGCATTTCATGCACCTTGTCCGGTCTACAGAGTTAGGTATGATAGCACTATTGGTTATCTAATTAGTACGTAATGACTGATTTGTGATTGTGGTGACCCCTTGATCTATAAAAGGAGGGTCGTGGCAACCTTAGAAAGGATTCAGACCCTTGTACACTCATACGCGTGTAGCTACTCTCGTCCCGAGGCACATTTCCGGGCAAGAGTGCTGTCTCTCCACCACGGTCCTTTCATGAATCCACAAAAGCAGGAGTAGGGATTTATGCCTCACGGCGGCCTGAACCTAGGTAAAAACTGCCCGTGTCATCACTGTCATGCTGCAATACGCTCTCCACTCTTTGTGCAAATGTGCTCTTCCCCCTTGCCGAACCACAAGGTGCCGATGGTACCATAGGTGGGCGTGTTATTCCACGACAATCAGACTCATCAGAAACTACAATAACGGAAGTTTCATATCCTGACAGAATTGCAGGTTCAAATGTTTTGCTTTTAGCAAGAACCCAACTCGTTCGAGGATATTATTCGGGATTCCAGTAGGTTCCATCAACATAGAGTATTGTTTCGAAATCTAATACTTCCTTTTGAGGTTTTTTTGCTGTATTGACTTCTTGAGGACATGACAGAGTGTTTTATGCCCTTTTAGGCTTCTTAGCATTCTTATCTCAAGCAAGCCCTTTAGCCTGCAATTTTCATCAGTAATAGCAGCAAATTCCTCGGGAGAGGGGTTAGAGATTTCATTCATAATGGTTGCAATATTTTCGAAATTAGCATTAGAAGTTTCCGCATGTGAATCAACATTGCTATGTTCTAGGCATTTTAAGCAAGGAGGCAGAAAATCATTGTCGGCGTTCTGGGAACGGGGGTCCCCAGACTTGCCTGCCTGCGGCCCACGGCGTGGCTGAGCTAGCAGGCCGTCCGGCCCATCTTCATCAACAAGGCATCCAAGACCCTCGCGAGGATCCAAGCCTCGCGAGCTGGACGACGCAAGACCTCTGGAGTAGCCTAGCCAGGAAGGCTCACGAGGAGCGGAGATATCAAGGCGGGGCAAAACCTCACGAGGCTCTCGTGACGTGGGCCATGACGAACGGCACCAGGCGGGCGCCAGCGCGTGCATCGTCCTTATTTCCTCTTTGGTGCTAAGGAGGCCAGCGCACGCGAAGAGTATCGAGGCATCAGACAAAGGTTGCTATATTGGTGCAACGAGACCAAGACCAGGAGGACGGCAAGACGGAGGTCATCGTGGAGCCCAAGGCAGCGTCACCACCAGAGCTTTTCGCAGGCGAAGACCACTTTTGTCAGGATAGCTTGTACTAGCTGTCCCCCTTCAGATTTGCCCGCCGTTGTTGGCCCCCTTCCCGCTCGATATTTGGGAGGAGGACCAGGGCCTATATAAGTAGAGATAGCCACCATAGTGAAGGGGGATCTCATCTTAGCTTGATCCAATCCGATCGAAAAGCCTAGCCACAAGAACACCTCAACCTCAGGAGGCTGTTCTTCCCTTGTACTGTTCATCATCAGCCCTAGAGGCAATCCACCACCACCACACTGGAGTAGGGTATTACACCACAACGGTGGCCCGAACCAGTATAAATCTCGTGTCTCTTTGTGTTGCGAGTTCGTCGAGTTCGTCCGCGAGATCTTAGCGAGCTAGGGCGTAGATCGGTAGGAGGGAAAGACTTCGCGCGCACCCCAGTGTTCGAACCTTAAGGGTTTGCCGGAACCCCACATCCGACAATCATCAAGAAGACAGTTAGATTGCTCGGTGATGAGAGAAGCTTTTTCTTTCGCCAGCTTATTGTGAGACTCTTTCAGTGACATGAGTTCATGATTCCTGTTAAGGAGTTCATTTGATAAATTCTCGTAGTCAACTGAAAGGGAATCATACCGATTGGTAAGATCATCAATAGTTGAAGTAAAAGCATCATGCTCTTCGATCAACTTTTGATTCTTCTCCATCTCTTCGACCAGTAATCCTTTGGTTTTCCTAAGATTTTTGTCAAGCATTTCAAGCTCATCTTGTTGAGATTTTGCAATCTTAACAAGTTTAGCATAGGCCATGTATTCAGGAGAATATTCATTCATGGATTTTTTTTGTTTTGCTGATACCTGATCCTTAGTGGATTTTGCCATGAGACAGAAGGCAATTGGTTCGTCATGGCTGGAAGCATCTTCATCAGTATCTAATTCGAGTGAATTGTCTGATGATTCATTGGCAATGAAGGCATTGCTCCTTCCTATCCTTCTATGAAGCTCTTCATCATCTGATTCTGATTCGGGTGTATCATCTTCGGAATCCATCCTCATTCAGTATAAACTCTATTCAACTCAGATATTTTCTTCATGTTTGATTCGATAGTAGCTTTGGCATGTACATCAGTGACAGGTCTCGTCAAAGAGGATGATGGAGATTCATTTTTCTTCGGGAGCTTAGTATGACGATCCGTTTGAGCAAATCCATTGCAATGAAGATATTTCCATCTATTGCTTGGTGTTTCCCAGCACGGGTAAACAGCTAGGTGACCGAACTTTTTGCACTTGAAGCACTTCATTTCTTTTGGGGGTAACTTTCTTGAGGATTGAGGCAAGTAAAATTTGTCATCATTTGTGAGGCATAGACTTTGTCTTCTGAGATCACTTAGCCTTTTTGTGAGCATGTCAAGTTCCCTTGTGATAGTGTGTTGATTTTCTACTTCTTCCTCTTCTTGTGAGCTGCCATAGTGAGAAAGGATTTCCCCTTTACCTTCTGAAGAAGATTCTTGATCTGCATTTTCAAGCTCCATCTTTTCTTCATGAATGGACAACAACGTCATGATCTCAACATAGTGAAGTTCTTCGTAGTCTGGTCTTTGCTTGATTTTAGCTATGATGGGATCGAAGGTTTCATCAAGATCACTCAAAATCTTGTTGACTACATCTCTATCAGTGATATCAGTTACTCCATGTTGACGAAGTCTTTCGAAAATGATTGTCAATCGATCAGTGAGTTCCATATCACTTTCCTTGCGCGGACTTCTGAAACCTGTAATCATGGCACGAAGCATTTGAGAGTGGGGATCCATTCTTGCAATGAACTGTTCATGTGCATTTTTTATGGCATCCCAGAGTTGCTTCGTAGTGTCGATCTTTTGGAATGGAAGGAAAATGTCTTCTAAAAGATTGCTACATATGATATCTTTTGCTTGAGCATTTAGTTGCAGATTAGCTTGGTCATTGGAAGTGGGATCATCAGGTTGCTGAATTGTGTATCCATTTTCCCCAATATCCCACAAGTCAGTGTTGATGGCTTGAATTCTGATTCTCATTCTTTCTTTCTAGTAAACATAATCATCTCAATCGAAGATAGGAAATCTTTCAGAGTACGACGATCTACCTACATACGACATACTAAAAAATCCAAAGAAGTTAGACCTTTCATAAAGAGAGACATGGAGTACTTGCTCTGGTACCAATTGCTAGGACCGAGAATATATCGACCAGAGGGGGTGAATGGGAGATTCAAAATTTCTTCCGAAAGTTTTGAACTGATCCGAAACACAGCAGCGGAAATAAGGTTCAGTAGATATGAAATCAATCAAGCATACTACTGTGGAAAAAAGGCTTCGATGTAAGATGAAATAATGGTTCAAGCATAGTATACAAACAGGCTTGATGATAACAATGGTAATGTAATATGCCAATAGATATAATATCATGACAGAGAGCAAGAAATAAACTGCGATGGATAACTACGAGAAATAGCTACAATGAGGCAATTGATCACAACACAGACGATGATGAGAACTAAGATAGTAGTGTCACAGAATGAAGAAGGTGCAACACTGTGGGCATCGAACAATAGCTGACCGAAATGACAAAATAAATAAGTGTGAATGATATGCAACAGAGTATGAATGATCAGCTAAACTATTGTCACAGAGCACGAATGAAAACTGCTGAAAGTATTGCAGTGAAGTAAATAGAACCAGAGGTGCGCGATGGTGACAAAGAGATTTGGTAGACCAGTTCACCCTTCTGCCAAAGGGCTATGTTTGGTTGGAGGGGCTGTGACTTAACACGGAAGATAAAATCTCTTCACCCTATTCTCCTTCAACTCGAAGCTGGTCAGACTCCAGTTGATCTCGCTCATGGTAGGTACTTGTCGGCGATCTCCAAACCTTCGGCCGACCTTCGCAAACCACAACCACTCTTGGTTGATGAAGATCTAGCTCGATGAAGACAACAACTCTTCAACACTCGAGCCGAGACATATTTGTCTAGAGAGTGCGCAGCTCTGAAGAGTAATAGGTACAAGAACTCTAACTCAGGACTACTGTGATGCTAAATCGCTGTCTATGTTTGGGCTCTTGATTTTCTCTCGGTGGATCATAAACTCAAATCACTCGGAGTGGGATTGATCAAATCAATCTTCTAAGATATCTCAAATAGAGCAGCCAATGGATAATGTTGGAGAGGGGTGGCTATTTATAGCCGCAGCCTTTTCTGAAGGGAAATGACCAAATTGGACATGTGGAGCAGCCAATGGCCGAACGACACAAGTCCAACGGTCGGAAATTTGAGCACAACGGTAACATTACTTGCGGAGCAAGTAATGCTAACTCCCCAGTTTGAAAGATAACTCCTGCAGCATGAAGAAAAACGTCTACTGTTGCTAGGTAATCATTGGGAGCATAAAGAGATTTCTCTCGCATCTTTCATAGGTTTTGGGCTAAGCATCACAGCAGATCTAAGCTTCGAGAACCTATACCCCTCTTAATAGTATGGAGGTACTATGACTCAAATAAATGAAAGAAGAATAACAAAATGAATACTACATCTTCAGTTTGTCTTCGACTTCCATTCGCTGCAGTCAATTTCTTCGGACGACAATACCGAACCAAATGCTTCGCTTCAGCAGTAAACTTTCGAGGGGTTAATTTCTTCACATCAGTCTTCTCGTCTTCATGACTTCAATATATATAGCTCATTCTTCTTGGCAGTGCAGATATACTTTGGCGAAGTTCCTCGAACTTAGCAACAGAGACAAATCATTCCATACTTGTTTCTGTCAACAATCTTCAAAACACAGGTTGGCAGATATTGCAGCAACACACGCCATCTACGCACGTACTAGCTTTTTTAATAGTACTATACATAATTTGGCAATGAGAGCTCTATATATGTACCACCTTTTTTTCCTTAATTTCATATTGTTAGTTTTGCTCCATGGCGCAATCCAGTGATACTACTACTGTACAAAAGTACATTTAAAAGGCGGGGGCGGGGCTGTCTCCCCTGGTCGGTTTGACAGAGAGGCGAGGGTATTTGTGATTTGATGGCTCATTACAGATGGATGGTGGGCCTTGTGATTTGAATGCTCGCATAATTGTTGCCGACAACCTGAGGAGGAGCAAAGAACTGTGCGGTATACTCTAGTTTCCCACTTGAGTACTAGTACGAGGAGGAGCATGAAACACGGCAGCCCAGTGTCATATGGCGATAAAAAATGATCTAATTTGCTAGTCATCGATCCCACGGCACCTCTCATCATTAGAATTATTCTATTCGTGCCTCAAAGAGAACGTGACACATGCAACGAAACACCCGAAGCAAAAGAAGAAACACATGAGCAAAAGAAGAAGGAGGATTCCCCCTCCCCCAAAAGAAGGAAGACACAGACACAAGTCTGGGGCGCTGCTCTCTACTTCATGAAGGGTTGTTGGCCGCGGAGTCCTAATTGCTTCTTCATCGCCTCCACGAACTTCATCTCCCCACACCGTTGCTCCGCCATATTCTTCATTCTATCCATGGCGCAGGATTTCTCGAGGCGAGAGTTCATCATCTCTTCTGTCGGATTCAGGGCTCCGCAGACCCAAGAAGGTTCAAACTCTGGGGCATGTGCGAAGATCTCAACTTCTCTATTCTGAAGCTCGTCACCCTACAGCCTAGCCTCGCCGAATTCGCATGAGCGGGGAGAAAGATGAACACGGCCGTTTATCTAGGTTCGGGCCACCTTGCGGTGTAAAACCCTACTCCTGCTTTGTAGTGGATTAGCCTCACGATGGGCTGAGGATGAACAAGTACAGTGTATGAACAGCCTCGTGAGGCTATGGTCGTGAGGGTGGAAAGTATCTGATCTCTCCCCCCTCCATGGTGGTGGCTAGCCTATCTTTATAGTGGCCTTGGTCCTCTTCCCTCAAAACTTAGGTGGGAAGGGATCCCACAACGCCAGTTTGAAGGTTGACAAGAAGTACATCTAATCCTGATGAAAGGTTTTCTTCGTCTGCAAAGCTTTTGGTTGTGGCGCAGCGGTGGGCTCGGTGATGGCATCCGTCCTGCCGAGCTCGTGGTCTTGGTCTTGTAGCACCGGAATCGAAACCTTTGGGGGATTCCTCGGGAACCCGCGCTCATCCTTGCTCCCTTAGCACCGAAAGGGAAACTGCCTCGTCTGCGCTGGCTGGCGCCCTCCTGGCCATGGTCGTCATGGCGCAAATCATCGCAGCCTTGTGAGGCTGGGTACGTGCATACAAATCTCCGCTCCTCGGGAGGCCGCCTGGGGAGGCAGCCCCCTTCAGAGGTCTCGGTGTCATCCGCCTCGCGAGGGCCCTGGCCTCACGAGAGTCTTGTCTTGGTAGCCTTGCAGATGGGCCGTACCAGGCTGTTGAGGGAGCCACGTTGTGGGCCATAGGAAGGCATGTCTGGGTACCCTAGTTCCCAGAACACCGATAGTAGCCCCCGGGCCCAAGGCGCGCCCGAGATGGCTTCCAGGTGAAGCCAAAGGGAAAGGTCGAAACTTCGTGGGCCGTAACGCCTGTGGGCCAGGGTTGATGCGTGGCGCTTGATGGGACACAGACGCCTCCGCTCCCCAATGTCTCGGCAACCGCTCCGAACTGACAGTAGCCTGGTGCATGTAGCAAGGGCATTATCACTCAGATCATGGAGGGGAGCCGGTTATACTTCTTCCACCTATAAAAGGGTGAGGGGGCGGAGCCCCCTAGACCATCTTCATCTTCTCGCCTCCCCATTCTCCTATCTCTGCCACATCCTCCACCTCACCAAAGCAACCATGGCGGCAGTAAGGAGGTTCTCAGCCGAAGAGAAGGGAATGTCTCCTTAGGTGGATCCGGAGGCGCCGCCACGCAAGAGAGGGCACGACCGTCCCCGCAAATCGGCGACTGCACTGGCGACATCATCACGGGGGTGCGGGCATCCGCCCTTGACGGCTTGCAACAGGTCCAACAGCCGGGAGAGGGCCCCCCACGGGGGCGGTCGCGGGGGGCGTAGTAGTCGCAACCAAGGGGCAAGGCGTGCCGTGGCCACCTGGCCACCGCGCCCGCGCGCCCGCTCGAGCGACACAGCCTCCGAGTTCGTCGTGCGGGTGGAGGGCCCTCCGGGAACCTAACTTCTGCTTCCAAGCTCCTTCGCGGAGAAGCTACCAGCAGCGGGACCCGTTGGGCTGCTGCTGTAGGCTGACGGCTGCTGCAACAGGTCTTCATGGGTGGAGGTCGAGGTTACCTCCATCGTCCATGTGTTCCTTACCGGCGGATGGCAGTCATTTTCTCGCGCCCGTGGTCTGAAGGGGAGGCGTACCCACCACTTTATATATGACGGGGCGGCAACGCTCTTTGTCAGGGTCTTTGGGGAGGACGGCAGCTGCCTGGGGTGCTGTTGAGAAGGCGACGATGACAGTGACCACCATTCGGACGACGACGACCAGCGCGGTGGCGGCGTCCTCAGCGGTGGACTTGCCCTTGGCTGCTGCACCTCCAGTAGCAGCGGTGTCCTCAGCGGTGAACTTGCCCTTGGCTGCTGCACCTCCAGTAGCAGCGATGCCCCCTCCCGGGGAAGCTCGAGCGATGATGACTACAACGAGCCGCCCCGTAGCCGCGCCCGGACAGGGGAAGGCAGCAAGCCGCCACACCATCTTGCCTCCACTCATGAGGACGCCAAGCCACCTCACCACCGCGCCCCTATCAAGCAGGAGGGGGACTTCGACTAACCGTGGGTGGTGGCGAAGCCAAGCCTAAGGAGCAGCGGTCCTCGACGGACCGCTTCTTTTGCTTTTTGTTTTTTATTTCCTGCATCAACAGTTGCGAAGAGCCCTGCGGGGGCGTGTAATGAACTGCGGCGCTTGCGCCTTTATATTAGTGTTTCTTGCTTATACTCTAGCATTATATTGCCATTAATTGAAAGGTTCCTGTCTGGCGTGAATAGAATATATAACTTAGCTTGGTGAGCTTGTGGCCCTTGGCGGGTTCTGCATCGTGGGGACGCGCTGCTCCGGAGCTTCTTCTGGTGATGGTGCAGTCAGAGTGCTGGAGCGGCCTAAGGAGGCCCCCCTAACAAGCTCCGTAGCCTTGGATGGCATGCTGCCCGTGAGGCCTCCGGGGGACTCACCAGGGTCCAGAGCATCCGGGGATGTCTTCGCCAAGCCCCAAACCCCGTGAGGCGCCGGGATGCAATTCACCTAGGGGTCCTTAGAGGTGAGCCAAACTGTGACTGTCGATCACCCTGGGTCTGGATTCCCAGAGCGAGGGCTGACCATCGTTAGCGCGCTGGGGCGCGATGCCCGACAGGGCCAGGAGGTGAGCACTCCTGAGGCCGGGGGGCCAATGGCTCGCTCGAGAGCTTCATGCGAGAATTCGGTTGCCAAGGTCTTGGCGAGGTGCACGCATGAGCAGCCCTATTGCTGGCGCAGCCTAGGCCGGTTCAAGCGTATACACTGTGCCCAGCCCCCGCTCGCGGGACGCGATGGAGGGAGCCACGGGCAGCTGGCAAACTTCTCAAAGTCGTAACTCAAGAGAGGAAGCACTGCTAGAAGAAGAAAGAAAAGGAAATTCCCCCGTTCTCGAATAAAGATGCGAGAACTGCAAGTTTCATTCCAAGAAGTGGCAAATGGGTTACAAGAGCAAGCAAAAGAATAACTGCGTCCAACGCCTACACTAGTCTTCTAGTCTTCCAGCTAGCGCGGAGCATGGGGCCTCCCCTAGGCATGGGCATAGTCGCTGATTGACCGTATCGTCCGCCAGCGCGGAGCATGGGGCTTCCACTTGGGCGTGGGTGGGAGCCCCCGTGAGGCCCAGGGGCGGCACTCAGGAGACTCCAGGTTGTGTACATCCCCACTAATTATTATGTGAGTGTCACGGGTAGAACCTTCGGAGGTGATGAATGTTCCAAGCATTCAGGATGGGGACCCCGTCCTGCATCTGCAAGCATAAGACGCCTGGCCTGGAGACGTGGGCGACCCTGAACGGGCCCTCTTTAAGTGCATCTAGTGCCCCTTAGTGATTTTAGTGTATTGAAGACTTATAGGTTAAGGGACTAATGCGTTTGTGAGTGTACACAGGTCTATAAGTCTATGAGGAGTTTGATATTTACAGAGAAAGTGGACCCCTAAAAATGGATGTCTTCAACTGAAGACTCTGGATTTCTGACGACTTTCTAAAGACTTTGGATATGAAGAAATTGGTGTGACCATGATGACTTGATATTCACGCGAGGAACATGAATCGTGAAGACTTTTGTTTTCGTAGTTTCATTTTCTCTTTCTTGAGTCAGGAAACACCATACTGTTAAAGGGGGTCTAGGAAAAACTAAGGAAAAATTTCCATGTGATGCTCAACTCAAAATCCTACATATACCAATCCCTTCGAGTGAAGCCATTGGAAATCTCATACAGTTCAGTCAATTTCTTCAGTGACAGAGACGAAGTTCTTCTGGTCTGTGAGGAACTTGTTCTAACTGAGGAGTTAGGAATTCGCCAGTGCGGATCACCTACAAGTGAGGAATATGATAGCCCTGAGGAATTTCAACCTCGCATTTCCGGCCGTTGTTGTGCTATGCGCCAGCTGTCCCAAAATATCTACCCACCTAACGGTCATATCATTGAAGGGAATTTATGTCTTATCATGTCGGGCTGCTCCCTAGGCTATAAAAAGCCGCCCCCTACAACCCCTAGCTGGTTGGCTGCTCTGAGAGAAACTAACACTTGTCATTGAGAGCATCCCATCCTCCAGGACTTTGAGCGAAAATCATCAAGTGAGGAAAACCCAAACCCAAACACCTACAAACCCAAAGTGATTGAACATCACTGAAGAGATTGATCCTGCGTGGATCCGACGCTTGTTACCTTTTAAGGATGTGCCTCTTCCAGACGGTTAAGCATCATGGTCTATAGCATCTAAGAGGAAATTGTGGATCGTTGAGTGACCGAGTTTGTGAAGGTTTGGAAGTCACCTGAAGACTTACCAAGAGTGATTGGGCAAGGTCTGTGTGACCTTAGCTCAAGGAGAATACGGTGAGGACTGTGTGTCCTCAGGTTTAAATACCTAGCTGCTCCAACCAGACGTACAACTGTCACAACAGTTGGAACTGGTCTAGCAAATCATTGTCTTCACCAAGCTAACTGGTTCTATTTCCTCAACCCTTCCAGTTCCTCATTACTGCGTTGTGTGCTTGTTCATATCTATTTGAAGACTTTAACTGAAGACTTTATCAATTTCCTTAGTTCAATTTCTTCAGTCTGTTTGTCTTCATCCTGCTTTATCCTGTGCTTACGCTTTCTGTACTCTGTGTCTGTTTTCTTTTCATGATGATGTCCATGCTTATGTTATGTCATGTATGCATCTGAGTACATATTCCGCTGCAAGTAGTTCTTCGCTTAGGAATTTCCTCACCCTGAAATTCCTCAGTGAAGAATTCATAAAAATCGCTTATTCACTCCCCCTCTAGTCGATTAACGCACTTTCAATTGGTATCAGAGCAAGGTACTCCCTTGTTCTGTGTGATTTTGGTTTAACCGCCTGGAGTTTTAGATATGTCGACCGCAGGTATGATGAAGTTCTCTGCTGGGTGTCCTACCTTCGATCGGACGGACTACCCCTACTGGAAGAATAAGATGCGCATGCATCTTGAGGCAATTGATAACGATCTCTGGTATGTTGTGGAGAATGGTGTCCCCTCTGTCACCCCTACCATCAACGCTTATGACGTGAAGAGATTCAAGCAACTCGACTCACAAGCGAAGAACATCATATGTGGCCATTTGAGCAAAGGGCAGTATGGTAGAGTGAGTGCTTTGGAGACAGCTAAGCTTATCTGGGATAGGCTGTCCAAGGACAATGAAGGAGTCTCAACACATCGTGACTCTCGAGTTGACGTTCTTTGCAATCTTTTCAACCGCTTCAAAAGACTCGATAATGAAAATGTTCAACAAACCTTCGATCACCTCACTGACATCTCAAATGAGCTTCAAGCACTTCGTGCCACTGACATCACCGACCATGAGGTGGTGAACAAATTGCTGAGATCGCTTGATTCCTCATTTGATACTCTGGCATTGATGACACAAGAACCTGGAGACTATAGGTCACTTGATCCCGCTGATATCCTCAAGAGGCTAAACACTCATGAGTTCCAGCTTGCTGAGAAGAGAGATCTCTATGGACCGAGCTATGGCAGATCACGTGCTCTGAAGGCCAATGCGGTGTCTAAATCTAAAGGTGAAGATTCTGGCAGCAGCCTTGGTGATCCTGAAGAACTGAGCCAGGAGCTAGCAATGCTCGTGAAGAAATTCCAGAAGTTCTCAAGACGTGGTCGCTTCGGAAAATCCTCAAGAAGTGATGATTCCACATCCCGTGACTACAAAAAGAGACTGTGCCACAAATGCAAGAAACCCGGACACTATATTCAAGACTGTCCTTAGTGGGAAAAGGAATCAAAGAAGAAGAAATGCAAGGATTACAGTTCTGATGACTCAAAGAAGAAGAAGAAATCTTCAAAGTCCTCATCATCAAAATCCTCGAAGTCCTCATCTCACAAGAAGAGCAGCTCCAAGAAGGCTCATGCATTCATTGGCAAGGAAATGGACTCTGAGGCTGAGTCTGAGGAACATGAGGAAGAGGAGGCATCTAAGGAGTCAGAATCTGGTGTGGTGAGCCTAGCCCTCGCTACTGTGTTCGTCAGCAAGTCCATCTTCAACATTGAAGAAAATGGCTTCCACAACAAGGCTGATGACGACGATGATGACTACGCTCCCACCTATTGCTTCATGGCAAAGGGTGCCAAGGTACTCAAATATCCCTCCTCTGAATCAAGTGAGGATGAATCTGATGAAATCCTCAAGCCTAGCTACTCTAAACTTGCTAAGATTGTAGTGAAACAATAAAATGCTTTTGAAAAGGTTCAAAATATGCTAGATAAAAGTGATGATATGTTGGGTGAAGAAATGGACCGCACCAAAACTTTGACTGAAAATATTTAGAAACTTCAGTCCAAGTTTGACAATCTTCAGAATCATCATAACACTCTCTTATCTGCTCATGAGAAACTTTCTTATGAATTTCTTCAAAGAAAGCAAGATCTTGAGAGCTAAGGGTGAGTTATGAAGATCTTCAGAAGGAGCATGATTCATTACTTTCTTAACAAATCATCACTGCTCTGGAAGAATTCATTCCTCCATGTTTGAAGTGCATTGAACCTGAATCTGCTAACTCTTCACCTGAAAGTTCAAATGCTTCTATTGCTGAAAATTCTTCACCTGTCTCTGCTATCACTAATTCCTCATCTGAGGATATTGCTAGTATCACTGACAATGCAGGGCTGAAGGAATTGTATATGACAGGCATGTACAAAAGCCTCAAAGGGCATCAGGCTCTTTGTGATGTGCTTAAAAAACAGATCCTCAACAGGAACCCTAGGAAAGAGGGTATTGCCTTTGAGAGGAAACTCAATGCTGATGGAACATACTAGAAGCCTGAGCAGTATCCCAAAACCTCATGGGTTGCTGCAAAGGGACCTCCAGTAGATCCATCTACTTTATCTGGCTTTACATGTGAATCTTCTCATTCTTCTGATAAGTCATTTGACTCCAACTATAAGCTGTTCAAAATCAGAATGGTGAAGTATTAGCTAGATATGTTGGCACTAACTGCAGGAACGGTTTTGAGGGAGTCCTGGACTAAGGGGTCCTCGGGGTGTCCGGCTTGTTAGCCATGGGCCGGACTGATGAGCTGTGAAGATACGAAGATCGAAGACTGCACCCGTGGCCGGATGGGACTCTCCTTGGAGTGGAAGGCAAGCTTGGCGACCAAATATGTAGATTCTTTTTCTTTGTAACCGACCTTGTGTAACCCTAGATCCTCCTGGTGCGTATATAAACCGGAGGACTTAGTCCGGAAAGGACAGATACTCATTACCATAGTCATACAGGCTAGACTTCTAGGGTTTAGCCATTACGATCTCGTGGTAGATCAACTCTTGTAATACTCATAACCATCAAGAACAATCAAGCAGGAACTAGGGTATTACCTCCATAGAGAGGGCCCAAACCTGGGTAAATATCATGTCCCCTTTCTCCTGTTACCATCGACCTTAGACGCACAGTTCGGGACACCTACCCGAGATCCGCCGATTTTGACACCGACATTGGCGCTTTCATTGAGAGTTCCACTGTGTCGTCCCCAAAAGGTTCGATGGCCCCTTCAATCGTTAACAATGACACTGTCCAAGGAGAAACCTTCCTCCCTAGACAGATCTTCGTGTTCGGCGGCTTCGCACTGCGGGCCAACTCGTTTGGCCACCTGGAGTAGATCGATAGCTACGCCCCTGGCCATCAAGTCAGATTTAGGAGCTTGAATTACGTTGTGGACATCCGTGGAGATTTGATCTTCGCAGGATTCGAGACCACGGCGACCGCTCCTGGTCACCTTGACAGACATGACCTAAATATGTCGTCATACCGCATCCAGGAGATAGCTCCTGTAACCACTCTAGCTTTAGATCCAGAACACACTGCGGCATTCTAGGATTGGAGGCTCGACCCCACCATGGAGGCCACAGACTCCTCAGTGTTGGAGCCGCACATGGACTTAACCTCACACAATACTCGCGTCACCGGAGCTCCGGACTCTTCTTCGGGTATAAGTTCCGAACCGCGTGAGTCCGCGGATGCCGAACTTGATCGCTTGTCGATTTTCGAGTTCAGAGCCGCAGACATCTTCCAGCACTCACCCTTGGGCGATCTACTGATCTCGTTAAAAAACTTGTCCTTGGTGGAGGACTCACAGCCGAATTATGGCTGATGATGAAGGAGAATTTCGCTTCCCACCCACCACCCACTTCGTAGCCACTGTCGAAGATTTAACCGACGCGCTTGACTATGACTCCGAAGACATCGACGGTATGGACGACGATGCCGGAGACGAGGAGGCCCAAAACCCGCCGTTCACCGGATGATGGACGGCCACTTCCTCATACGAGGTCTACATGGTAGATACACCAAACAATAGTTGTGGTGATGACAAGGAAAACCCCACAAAGGAGGACCCTCCTAAAACACAACCAAAGCGCCGGCATCAGCGGCGCCGCTCTTAATCCCGTCGCAACAGGGACAACAACACCGGCATAGGAGACGATAACACTCCGGATGGTGCCGAAGACACAGAAGAACCCGATGAACAAACTGCTGAACAAGACCATCGGAAGATGGGAAAGTCAGCCCTGACGAACAGGCAATGGAAGAAGACTCGGAGGATGGTAGTTACCATCCACCCTCCGAGGAGGAGGCAAGCCTCGGCAATGACGAATTCATCGTGCCTGAGGAGCCTCTGGAGCAGGAGCACCTTAAGTGCCAGCTAATAGCCACTGCAAGGAGCCTAAAGAAGAAACAGCAGCAGCTTCAAGCTGACCAAGATCTGCTCGTCGACAGATGTACTGATGTCCTGGCAGCCGAAGAATACGGCCTCAGACGCCCAGCCAAGAGTTACCCACATCGAAGGCTGCTACCCGAGTTTGATGAAGAGGCGCCGGAGGTCATACCTCCCTCGCGTAATGCGGCTGATCGACCACCACGCGGCCGGGACAGTACAGCGGACCGGCCACCACGTGGTCGGGATAGAGCGTTAGCTCAGGCCGAACAGCAGCCCGCCCCACTGCCTCGTAAAAATAGAGACGAAACAGCTGGGGTCGCACATATGACCTCCGGCAGACCCTGGATAGTAGAACAAGACATACCTGATCGATTTACGGATCGCGAGGACGTCCCTCGACATGTGATGATGGCTACCTATTCGGACGTGACAAACCTAGTCACACCCGAGCCGATAACCGCAGACGAACTCCATCGGAGCTACGACGCAATGTGGCCAGATATAGAGGCGCCATACACCCTCTCTGCTTCACCGATGAAGTATTGGACCACGAATTCCTCGAAGGGTTCAAGCCCGTGAATATTGAATCATACGACGGGACAACTGATCCCGCGGTATGGATCGAGGACTTTATCCTCCACATCCACATGCCCCAGGGAGATGACCTCCACGCTATCAAGTACCTCCCGCTAAAGCTTAAAGGACCAGCTCGGCACTGGTTAAACAGCCTGCCTGAAAATTCTATTGGCAGCTGGGAGGACTTGGAAGAGGCCTTCCTCGATAACTTCCAAGGTACATATGTCCAGCCGCCAGACGCCGATGACTTAAGCCACATAGTTCAACAGCCTGGGGAGTCCGCCAGAAAGTTCTGGACTAGGTTCCTAACTAAAAAAGAACCAGATCATCGACTGTCCGGATGCCGAAGCCCTAGCGGACTTTAAACACAGTGTCACAGCCCCAGATCGGCCCTTGCTTGATTTCTCTTGCATCCATGCATCATGTTTAAATTCAAATGAAATTTGAATTGAGGAATTTTCAAAGCCTCAGAAACCTTTTAAAAATGATCAACATTAAAATCTTCTCAAAGAAGCCCAAGAAAATGTTCCTGTTAAACCTTGAAAAATATTGGCAAGAATGAAATTCAAACAATATTTTTGGAATCACAGAAATATTTATTTTGGGCCTTTTTGAATTAAATCAATGACATATTTGGGTTGGATTTATTTTTGTTTCATAAGAAATAAAGTTCATATATTTTTGTGAGTTGCCTGTGACCTTGGACTAGTTTCTGAGCTCACATAACAATTTACAGAAAGTTTAGAAAATGATTTGATGTTTTAAATCAAGTCAAAACAAATAGCAGAAAAATTAGAAAAGAGAAATAAAAGTCAGAGAGGAGGGAAAAGTTACCTGGACCTACCTACTGTGCAGCCCACGGCCGGCCACCCTCCTCCTCCCCTGTCGTCTTCCTCCCCCTGCCAGGAGGACGGCGCGTGCCCGGCGCGCGCACGCACGCGCCCCGGCCACCTCCTGCTTCCTGCCGCTTCCCCCTCGTCGCCCTGGGCCTCCCTCGCGACGCCACGCAGCCCCGATCGCTCTCTCCTCTCTCTCACTTTCCCCTCTGGCCCTCTCTCCCGCAAAAACAGAGCGCCACCGAGCGAGCTCGCCGACGCCGATCGCCGTACCCGCGGCCACCGCCACCACCTCGCCTCTCCGAGCTGTCCAAGAGCTCTGCCTCATCTGCTTCTTCCTCCTCGACGATCCTTCCGGCCTCGGATGCGCTGCTTCATCGCCACCGTCGCCGTTTCCGTCACCGGCCACCGAGGCTCCTCGTCGGTCGATTCGCCGCCTCCAGAGCGTCCCCGAGCCTGCTGACCGCCCCCTCGAACCCGCTGTGAGCTCCTGCTCCTCCCCCTTTCTCACCCCCTCTCGCCCGTTAGCCGCCGCCCCCGCGAAACCGAGCTCCGGCCATCGCCATGGCCAGTGAGCCCTGCGCTCCCGAGCTCCTCCGCTCGCCCCAGTAGCACCCGCCTGCTAACCATGCTCTCAGGAGCCGAACGCACGCACCAGCTCCTTCTCCCGTGCACCGCAGTGTTGTCCTCACCGATGCCCGAACTCCGGCCGCCGCCTTGCTCGCCGCCGGCGCTGCTCCCGGCCACCCCGCTGCCTCCCGTCCGGTCCTTTGGATGCGGACGAGCAAGAGCTACTCCCCGGTGCCCTTAGCTCACCAAACCACCACCCGTAGCTCAAATCCGAGCCGAGCCGCCGTCGTTTTGGTCACCGCCGGCAAGGCTCCGGCGACCGATGACGTGGCACCGTCATTAGCGCCTATCTAACCCCCCTAGAGTCACTGACAGTGGGCCCCGCCGAGCTAATTATTTTTAGTTAGGATTTAATAAGCCACATAATTAGCACTGTTACACTGACAGGCAGGTCCCACGGGTCAGGTTTGACCCTGGCCAGCCCGTTGACTCGCTGACGCAGTGATGACGTCAGGCTGACACAGTAAAGCATTATCTGGATTTAAGTTTATTCAGGAAATTCAAGAAAATAGTATAAACTTCTAAAAATCATATAACATCAACCGTAGCTCAGAATGAAATAATTTATATATGAAAAATTATCAGAAAAATGCAATCTATCCATCTGTATCATTTTCATGCATGTCAAACTAAGTTATACCTGCTGTATAGGTGAAAACATGATAATGCACTATTTGAATTCATAGTTTGAATTTGAATTTGAACCTTGAGTTCAAATCAACCCAAACCTTTCTGCTGCTAGTTGCATTAGGCCACATCACGTCATATTGCCATGTCATAATCATGCATCATAATTGCTGCATTGCATTGATTGTGTTCTTCCTTGTTTGCCGGTGATTGCCCCCTCTCGATAGCCGTGATTCCAACGACGTGATCGATGACACCGATGAAGAACTATAATATCTTCAGAAGTGCCAGGCAAGCAAAACCCCCTTGTTCATTCCGATACAATCCCACCCTCTCGCTCCTGCTCTCTTTTACTGCATTAGGACAACAACAATTCAACTGTTACATGCTGCGGTAGTTGAACCCCTTATCCTCTGCATGACCTGTCATTGCCACAGTAAATAGATGAAACCCACTAGCATGAGTAGGAGTTGTTTGAGCCCTGATGTGCCTACTCATTCATGCTTGTTTGTCATGCCTGCTACTGCTTAGAGTTGAGTCGGGTCTGATTCATCGGGAATGAATTGGAATGGTGATGAACATGTCCTACTGTGTGTGAGCTAATAGTGTGAACACGATTTGGTAAAGGTAGCGGTGAGAGGCCATGTAGGAGTACATGGTGGGTTGTTTCATTGAAGCCGTCCTCAGGAACTGAGTTCTGTGTTTGTGATCCATGATACAGTTACTACCACGCATTGGGCCTGAAACCAATGGACCCTCTCGGCTTCTTAATCACCCTTGTCCTCTGTCCAGGAGTTGCAAGTAGTTTCTGGTGTTTGTAGTATGCTGGAGGCCGTGGACAACGCTGACCGAGGGCTGGGCTGTGATGCGGTAGGCACGTGGCACGGTGTACCGGGCGCCCGTTTGGTGTCTCGGGAACCCTGCACACATCGTTCGGGGCCGTATGTGGAATCCTCGGCCGGACTCCCTGCGGATGGAACCTGAATAGGCGATAAACCTGGACTAGAGACTTGAGTGTTTAGGTAGGCTGTGGCCGACTCCCTCGCCAGGCTTCCGCTTGAAGGTTGCCGAGGTACACGACGTGTACATGGTGGTAAGTGGCGACAGCGTGTGTGACGAAGTACACCCCTGCAGGGTTAATATGATCTATTCGAATAGCCGTGTCGCGGTAAAGGACTTCTGGGTTGCCTATAACAGTTCATAGACAAGTGAAAGTGGATACTCTAAAATGCGCAAGATAAGCGTGAGTGCTATGGATGGCGTTCTCGTAGGGAGACGGGAGCGGATCCATAGTGGAGTATTGATATGGTGAATATGTCGACTCGTGTGCGCCACCTCAAAGAGTTACTTGCAGTCGTAGTTAGGATAGCCACCGAGTCAAAGCTGGCTTGCTGCAGTTAAACTCCACCACCCCCTTTGTTGATACCGATGCATATGTAGATAGTTCTGATGTAAGTCTTGCTGGGTACATTTGTACCCACGTTTGCTTATTTTATGTTTTGCAGAGAGACGTCAGTCTCGCTAGTAGTTCCGTGTGGACTTCGACGTTTAGCTTGATACCTCAGCTACGATCTTGTGCCCTCGGCAGGATCTAGTAGATAGTCAGGCTTCTCAGCCTTTTTCATTTGTAGTTGTCTGTACTCAGACATGTTAAGCTTCCGCATGTGCTTTGACTTGTATGCTCTGAATGTTGGGTCATGAGACCCATGTTTGTAATATCTCGCTCTTCGGGGCCTAATGAATAAATACTCTGAGTCGTAGAGTCTTGTTGATGCCATGTTGTATTTGCACATATCGGGCATATTGTGTGTATGATTGAAATGCTTGGTATGTGTGGGATCCGACAATCTAGTTGTCTATCCTTAGCAGCCTCTCTTATGGGGAAATGTAGTCTAGTGCCTCCTTGAGCCATAGTAGTCCGCTACAGCCCGGTTCACCGGAGCCCTGCTAGCCCAGCACTACTGCTCTGGACACTTGACTGGCCGGCATGTGTTTCATATCGTTCCTGTGTCTGTCCCTTCGGGGAAATGTCACGCGGTGACATCCGGAGTCCTGCTTAGCCTGCTACAGCCCGGGTTCCCGGAGTCCTGTTAGCCAAGTGCTACAGCCCGGATTCGCACGCTGCTGACCGACACGTTCGATGTTGATTCATGTATGCCTGTCCCCATACGTTAGTGCCGCTTTGGGTTCACGACTAGCCATGTCGGCCCGGGTTCTCTGTCATATGGATGCTAGCGACATTGTCATATACGCGAGCCAAAAGGCGCAAACGGTCCCGGGCCATGGTAAGGCGACACCCGTGGGAGTACCGTGCGTGAGGCCGCAAAGTGATATGAGGTGTTACAGGCTAGATCGGTGTGACTTAGAATCAGGGTCCCAACAGCGTTGGTATCAGAGCCTGACTGCCTGTAGGATTACCAAGCCAAACTGGTCGAAGTTGTGTCCAGAAATGCTTTAGTTATATAAGGGAATTGATTGTGGGAGGGAACGTAAGGCTCTCTTTACTCCTTTACCTTATGCCCTTCTAATCTGAGTCACCCTCTTCTCTTCTACGGGGATTAAGAACTAGGCCTTCTCATCTTTCTATCAGGATCACGTGTTACTAATCCGTAGACTCATAGGATTAATGGATTTAAGCCTTAGTTCAGTTCCTACTACTTACGTATGTTGACCATTGATCCCGGAAGTTTATATTGTGATGTTGAGTGGTCATGCCACTATTTTGCAGGATGTCTCAAGTATTTTTGAGCATTTACAGTCGTTATGCTATCCGAGTCATCCCAGGTTTCTAAACTATCTGATGCATTTGCAAAATCATCTCCCTCTGGTCGATGTTCCTTTAGGCCAGGTTAATCACACTAATCGTTGAGTTGAGGTACTCTGCTGCCTTGACATATATATCGGAGTTATTATTATGACCCTAGGTGTCTTAGAGGACCACTTAGTAATCTAGCAATGCCTTGTAACCCCAGTGTGATGATTCTGGCCATTATTCTCGAAAGCATCCCGTGATGCCATTTAGTTAGTAGGCATTCTATTCCTGGGTTTGAACCCGAGATTCACTCCACTCACCTCCTGTTGATAGTATTTGCTAGCTCCCTTAAAGATATTAGTAACCTTTGCGATAGTCCTCGAGGTCCGTGGTATTTCCTTCTTCCAAATACCATGAACCATTATGGCAGAAGTTCTTTTAACCAAAAGATCACAACCAGGGCGCTCTTGAGGAGTACTCCATTCATATTGTGACTCTGCCAGTCCTTCCTCCTCTGCATGGGTTATCTGGAAGAAATATGTTGACTTGGTTCGACATACTAATCCATGCATCCACAACTCAGAAAAACATATGTTCCTTTGGGTTGTCCCTCTTTAGTTATTTTCTGGCCCTCGTCTATCAATTGATAGTCAGGAGTAATTGTGCATTTGTGTTATCAATGCCTATTATTCTTGTGGTCCGTCAAGGCATTCTATTCCGGAATGACTAGGAGAAACAAACTCCAGTACCTTATCCCTTTCTTGGATTGGTCAAAGTAGTTGTATTCCGCAGATCAAAATGCCAATCCAGCTTTTGTTCTGTTCTACCTCGGAGTATTACCCCCTTTATGTCAGAATTGTCATGAGAATTGCACCATCTCTCACGAATTCTTAACGCAGTGATACTTCTCGCCATCATTGCTCATTCCTCAGTTCCGTGTCGTCACGACCGGAATGCTGACAGGTGAACTATGATGTGTGAAATCAATACTCTGAGCAACTCGTTGCTTGGTAGTTAATGGCAATACTCTCATTCTTAGCATGCTGGTTATTGAATCATCATCCTAAGATTGATCGTGCTACCTAGTCCTTAATTTTGGTGCACTCTTCAATCAATGAGTTAGGATTTTTGTCAAACCCTTGCTCAGTTGATCATATCGTCTTGCCCTGAAAAGCAAGATCGTTCTCGAGCTTAGTAACATATCGGTGATTCGTGATGTTCCGAATATCTTCTCGGATGTATTACCAGGTTGTCACCTGACCGCTATGTTGAGTTCGTGATCATGTTGGCTTTCCTCCAAACCACCCATTCTCCAAGAATCTGTGTTGGATACCCCTGAGCTAGTTGGTCAAGCTAAACAACAACTTGGAGAGTTGGAAGATAAAAACTTGTCTAACTTAGTTCATTTCCAAAGGGATATCTTGTGTTGTGTGTTGTAGAAAGATGATTTCTTCATCGATTGGTCCTCGTGATCAATTAATGGACCTATCATCTTAACCAAACTTTGATTTGAGTATGGGCTATCATCAAATCAAATCAGAAACAACGATGTTCGTAATGTTGTCTTACTCGTGGTTGATTCCTCGAGCATACACCATTACATCTTTTGGTCTGACCAATGCTATCACCGTGTTCACTTAATTGTGGAATTCCATCTATATGGAAGCCTAGATGGTTTGTTGTTGAGCCCATCGACAACATCCTTATCTCCTCCATGATTTGATTGAACATCTAAGTTAGCGTTGGAAACTTTTGAAAGCATCTTCCTCGTGTTAGCTCATGAAGTTTATGTTTTGATGGAAGAAGTGACTTCCTCTAGTTCACGTGCATATGATGCAAGTTGCCGTCGTGAACTTGAGAAAGTTTGTTTCGCTTCCTATGGAATCATCCCAAGTCAGTCATGCATACGTGCGAAGTATTCTTTGGTCTGGAGACTTGCAACCTTCATTCTATATGAATCCCTAGCACACCAAGCCACTGATTGATTTGTTCAAGGAAAAGAAGTTCTTAAGTGCTATTCCTTAAGGACCCAATGGTACATGCGCATGACTTCGCTCTCCGCAATGATGGTTCCTAATCAGAACTCGGTAGTGTTTTATTCTAAGACTACTATGTGGTCATGATTATCTGGGACAGCGTGTTCACATGTTGTAGCAGAACCAGCTCATGTTTTGGAGCTTGCTATCGTAGTTCATCCCCTGAGAATCTCGCAACGTCATCTCGTTGATTTGTGTTGCAAACCTTCATTTTTCTTCCTAGACTCGATGAGTCTGGAATATCCTGCCACCAACTAGATCTGAATCTCGGGTAGATGTGATGGTTGGAACGTTTCCCAAGAGCTATAATATTGGTCTCTCGGTAACCGGTAGGGTGGATGTCGTGGCCAACACATCCAGCCGGAAGGCCTATTATTGTAGTATCATGATTGAGAAAGTTGGCCACCTCCCCATAAGGATTTCTTAGAATTTATTCCGCTAGTTATTCCCTATGGATTCCTGCGCTCCCGAAGTCCGACCTACTACTTGATGTTCAAGATTCCAAACCACATCTAATGGGTTACGCTAGAACATCAAGGAGAACATTAGAAGCGGAGTGCTAAATGTCTCTCGGTCGATCATCCAGATTTTGCTCCCTTGGCTTCGCTAAGGTGAAATCTGAGAAAGTGTTGTCCTCCTTTGCACCTGCATCATCCATCACTATTCATCATGGTAGTATGTTGTGTTGCCAGGATCCTCGACACGGATATTGGTAAAACCTTGATGAATATGGAAATGCTCAAGTTCTTGAAGCATGCGCAAGCAAATCATCCCTTGCATTGTCTTCAACAAGGTAGTTCACATCATCCATTCTAGTCCGAGTATGCCATTCCTTCGAACTCCGCGAAACGATTGTTGTGATTTGCCTTAAGCTGGTATAAAGAGTTTCAATGGTCTCTATATCAAAAGTAATTCTTTTTGCCACTTAAGGTAATAATTCTACGAGTCACCTTCCCCAAGGTGCCCCGTTATCGAATCATGGCAATTTTCCTCGCTACTTTGAAACCTTCGTCAAATTGTTTCTCACGTCCCTCCTGATGCATGTTTTGCCTCTCAGCTCGAGAGATGTTTCAATGCCTCCCTCCATGAGTTGATCCTGAGTTGTTCGATATTTGAGAAGATCGATCCTTCTAGAGTTTTCCCCTTTCCTCTTGTTGTCTTGACGGTTGGAGCTCTCAGAGCAAGACATCGAGACAAAGATGGTGATCGAATCAACGTTCTTACGAAGTGCAACTTGGATCGTGAAGATCATGTTAGCTCGTACCCCCTCTGTCTTCTTACCTCATGTCTTGAATCTCGGGACGAGATTCTTGTTTAGTGGGGGTGAGCTGTCACAGCCCCAGATCAGCCCTTGCTTGATTTCTCTTGCATCCATGCATCATGTTTAAATTCAAATGAAATTTGAATTGAGGAATTTTCAAAGACTCAGAAACCTTTTAAAAATGATCAACATTAAAATCTTCTCAAAGAAGCCCAAGAAAATGTTCCTGTTAAACCTTGAAAAATATTGGCAAGAATGAAATTCAAACCAATATTTTTGGAATCACAGAAATATTTATTTTGGGCCTTTTTGAATTAAATCAATGACATATTTGGGTTGGATTTATTTCTGTTTCATAAGAAATAAAGTTCATATATTTTTGTGAGTTGCCTGTGACCTTGGACTAGTTTCTGAGCTCACATAACAATTTACAGAAAGTTTAGAAAATGATTTGATGTTTTAAATCAAGTCAAAACAAATAGCAGAAAAATTAGAAAAGAGAAATAAAAGTCAGAGAGGAGGGAAAAGTTACCTGGACCTACCTACTGTGCAGCCCAGCCCACCTCCTCCTCCCCTGTCGTCTTCCTCCCCCTGCTAGGAGGACGGCGCGTGCCCGACGCGCGCACGCACGCGCCCCGGCCACCTCCTGCTTCCTGCCGCTTCCCCCTCGTCGCCCTGGGCCTCCCTCGCGACGCCACGCAGCCCCGACCGCTCTCTCCTCTCTCTCACTTTCCCCTCTGGCCCTCTCTCCCGCAAAAAACAGAGCGCCACCGAGCGAGCTCGCCGACGCCGATCGCCGTACCCGCGGGCACCGCCACCACCTCGCCTCTCCGAGCTGTCCAAGAGCTCTGCCTCATCTGCTTCTTCCTCCTCGACGATCCTTCCGGCCTCGGACGCGCTGCTTCATCGCCACCGTCGCCGTTTTCGTCACCGGCCACCGAGGCTCCTCGTCGGTCGATTCGCCGCCTCCAGAGCGTCCCCGAGCCTGCTGACCGCCCGCTCGAACCCGCTGTGAGCTCCTGCTCCTCCCCCCTTTCTCACCCCTCCATTCTCGCCCGTTAGCCTCTGCCCCCGCGAAACCGAACTCCGACCATCGCCATGGCCAGCGAGCCCCGCGCTCCCGAGCTCCTCCGCTCGCCCCAGTAGCACCCGCCTGCTAACCATGCTCTAAGGAGCCGAACGCATGCACCAGTTCCTTCTCCCATGCACCGCAGTGTAGTCCTCACCGATGCCCGAACTCCGGCCGCCGCCTTGCTCGCCGCCGGCCGTAGCTCACCAAACCACCACCCGTAGCTCAAATCCGAGCCGAGCCGCCGTCGTTTTGGTCGCCGCCGGCAAGGCTCCGGCGACCGATGATGTGGCACCGTCATTAGCGCCTATCTAACCCCCCTAGAGTCACTGACAGTGGGCCCCGCCGAGCTAATTATTTTTAGTTAGGATTTAATAAGCCACATAATTAGCACTGTTACACTGACAGGCAGGTCCCACGGGTCAGGTTTGACCCTGGCCAGCCCGTTGACTCGCTGACGCAGTGATGACGTCAGGCTGACGCAGTAAAGCATTATCTGGATTTAAGTTTATTCAGGAAATTCCAGAAAATAGTATAAACTTCTAAAAATCATATAAAATCAACCGTAGCTCAGAATGAAATAATTTATATATGAAAAATTATCAGAAAAATGCAATCTATCCATCTGTATCATTTTCATGCATGTCAAACTAAGTTATACCTTCTGTATAGGTGAAAACATGAGAATGCACTATTTGAATTCATAGTTTGAATTTGAATTTGAACCTTGAGTTCAAATCAACCCAAACCTTTCTGCTGCTAGTTGCATTAGGCCAAATCACGTCATATTGCCATGTCATAATAATGCATCATAATTGCTGCATTGCATTGATTGTGTTCTTCCTTGTTTGCCGGTGATTGCCCCCTCTCGATAGCCGTGATTCCGACGACGTGATCGATGACACCGATGAAGAACTATAATATCTTCAGAAGTGCCAGGCAAGCAAAACCCCCTTGTTCATTCCGATACAATCCCACCCTCTCGCTCCTGCTCTCTTTTACTGCATTAGGACAACAACGATTCAACTGTTACATGCTGCGGTAGTTGAACCCCTTATCCTCTGCATGACCTGTCATTGCCACAGTAAATAGATGAAACCCACTAGCATGAGTAGGAGTTGTTTGAGCCCTGATGTGCCTACTCATTCATGCTTGTTTGTCATGCCTGCTACTGCTTAGAGTTGAGTCGGGTCTGATTCATCGGGAATGAATTGGAATGGTGATCCATGATACAGTTACTACCACGCATTGGGCCCGAAACCAATGGACCCTCTCGGCTTCTTAATCACCCTTGTCCTCTGTCCAGGAGTTGCAAGTAGTTTCTGGTGTTTGTAGTATGCTGGAGGCCGTGGACAGAGCTGACCGAGGGGTGGGCTGTGATGCGGTAGGCAAGTGGCACGGTCTACCGGGCGCCCGTTTGGTGTCTCGGGAACCCTGCACACATCGTTCGGGGCCGTATGTGGAAACCTCGGCCGGACTCCCTGCGGATGGAACCTGAATAGGCGATAAACCTGGACTAGAGACTTGAGTGTTTAGGTAGGCTGTTGCCGACTCCCTCGCCAGGCTTCCGCTTGAAGGTTGCCGAGGTACACGACGTGTACATGGTGGTAAGTGGCGGGAGCGTGTGTGACGAAGTACACCCCTGCAGGGTTAACATCATCTATTCGAATAGCCGTGTCCGCGGAAATGGACTTCTGGGTTGCCTATAACAGTTCATAGACAAGTGAAAGTGGATACTCTAAAATGCGCAAGATAAGCGTGAGTGCTATGGATGGCGTTCTCGTAGGGAGCACGGGAGCGGATCCATAGTGGAGTATTGATATGGTGAATATGTGGACCCGTGTGCGCCACCTCAACGAGTTACTTGCAGTCGTAGTTAGGATAGCCACCGAGTCAAAGCTGGCTTGCTGCAGTTAAACTCCACCACCCCCTTTGTTGATACCGATGCATATGTAGCTAGTTCTGATGTAAGTCTTGCTGGGTACATTTGTACTCACGTTTGCTTATTTTATGTTTTGTAGAGAAACGTCAGTCTCGCTTGTAGTCCCGTGTGGACTTCGACGTTTAGCTTGATACCTCAGCTACGATCTTGTGCCCTCGGCAGGATCTGGTAGATAGTCAGGCTTCTCAGCCTTTTTCATTTGTAGTTGTCTGTACTCAGACAAGTTAAGCTTCCGCATGTGCTTGTTGCTTGTATGCTCTGAATGTTGGGTCATGAGATCCCTGTTTGTAATATCTCGCTCTTCGGGGCCTAATGAATAAATACTCTGAGTCGTAGAGTCTTGTTGTGATGCCATGTTGTATCTGCACATATCGAGCATATTGTGTGTATGATTGAAATGCTTGGTATGTGTGGGATCCGACAACCTAGTTGTTTATCCTTGGTAGCCTCTCTTATGGGGAAATGTAGTCTTGTGCTTCCATGAGCCATAGTAGTCCGCTACAGCCCGGTTCACCGGAGTCCTGCTAGCCCAGCACTACTGCTCCGGACTACTTGACTGGCCGGCATGTGATTCACTTCGTTCCTGTGTCTGTCCCTTCGGGGTAATGTCACGCGGTGACATCCGGAGTCCTGTTAGCCCAGTGCTACAGCCCGGATTCACACACTGCTGACCGACACGTTCGATGTTGATTCATGTATGCCTGTCCCCATACGTTAGTGCCGCTTTGGGTTCACGACTAGCCATGTCGGCCCGGGTTCTCTGTCATATGGATGCTAGCGACACTGTCATATACGTGAGCCAAAAGGCGCAAACGGTCCCGGGCCATGGTAAGGCGACACCTGTGGGACTACCGTGCGTGAGGCCGCAAAGTGATATGAGGTGTTACAGGCTAGATCGGTGTGACTTAGAATCAGGGTCCCGACACACAGCATCCGCGACGAATGGCTTGCCCGCCACCTAGGCCAACAAAAGCCAAAATCTATGGCAGCCCTCACGACACTCATGACCCGCTTTTGCGCGGGTGAGGATAGTTGGTTGGCTCGCAGCAAAAACACAGCCAGCGAGGCAGGCCCCTCCGAGGTTAAGAACAACAACGGCAAGCTCCGACGTAACAGACACAAACGCCGAAGCAATGGTGATAATACCGATGACACTACAGTTAATGCCGGATTCAGCAGCTCTAAGTCCGGTCAGCGGAAAAAGCCATATAAAAGGAACGGTCAGGGGCCATCCAGCTTGGACAGCATACTCGATCGTCCGTGCCAGATACATGGCACCCCAGACAAACCAGACAATCATACCAACAGGGATTGTTTGGTCTTCAAACAGGCCGGCAAGTTAAACGCCGAGAACAAGGAAAAGGGATCGCAAAGTGAGGACGATGACAAAGAGCCCCAGTAGCCGAAGTCAGGGTGGCAGAAGAAGTTTCCCCCTCAAGTCAAAACGGTGAACATGATATATGCTACACACATCCCCAAAAGGGAGCGCAAGCGCGCACTAAGGGACTTTTATGCGATAGAGCCAGTCGCCCCAAAATTCAGCCCATGGTTATCATGCCCGATCACTTTTGATCATCGGGATCATCCGACCAGTATCCGGCATGGCGGATCAGCCGCACTAGTCGTGGACCCAATTATTGATGGATTCCACCTAACGCGAGTCCTCATGGACGGTGGTAGCAGCCTCAATCTGCTCTATCAAGACACAGTGCGCAAAATGGGCATTAATCCATCAAGGATCAAGCCAACGAAGACTACCTTCAAAGGAGTCATACCAGGTGTAGAGGCCCGCTGTACGGGCTCAATCACACTAGACGTTGTTTTGGATCCCCAGACAACTTCCGAAGCGAGGATTAAATCTTCGACATCGTCCCATTCCGCAGTGGTTATCACGCACTGCTCGGACGGACGGCATTCGCTCGGTTCAATGCGCTGCTGCACTATGCTTATCTTAAGATTAAGATGCCCGGTCCATGCAGCGTCATAACGGTCAACGGAAACACGGAACGCTCCCTCCATACAGAGGAGCACACCGCTGCCCTAGCAGCAGAAGTACAGAGCGGCCTTCTCAAGCAGAACCGTAATCCGGCCGCTGAGCCCCTGGACATCGTAAAGAGGGTCCGTACTATGCTGCACCAGGATAGCGCGGCACATCAAGAGCTCAACTAGCAATTCGGCCTCCGTCCCAGCCCCGATCAGGTAGTGGCATTCGTACCACACGTGCATAATTACGCACTAGAAATCTCATGGGCATCGATGGAGGCACAGCTAGTTTGTGATCCACAGTTCAGCTCGACGGATCCCAGACATACAGATATTGTCACTATTTTCTTTTCCCTTTTTCAGGTTTATTTTGCATAGGCCTTCTTTGACGACCCTACTACTGGTCCTGTCAAAGGATAAAAACACCAGGATGGCAAGAAGCACAGACGTACAGGGGAAGTTCTAGAGGTCCAATTAACGGCTACTCTACCTGTTGTCAGGACCCATACGCAGCTCGCCTTTGGTCATGGCATGTTAAAATAGCCGGTTGCTTATCGCACTATTTGTATTAATGCGCTTTGATGCATTAACCCAATTATAATGGAAGCAGTTCGTGGCTCCAGTTTGAGGGCCCCAGATATCACCTCTGCTTTTCTTTTTGTTTTCTTTTCATAACATATCTTCTAGCACCCATACACTTCGGTATGTTTCATATTTGCCAGGGGCTCCCCGGCGCCCCACAATACGGCAACAAAGTCCGAACACTCTTTATAGTATAGTTTGGCACCCCAAATTTAGCATTATATGCATTGGCTCCGAATCATGTCTTTGGTCAGTAGTTGGGTTGCTCGGCTCCTGTGCTTGCTACCTTACGTTCCGCTACATCGGCTAAGGTAGTAAAGGGAGAACTACTGCGATTGTGCCCTGGTTTATCCAAAGGAGCACCTCAGTAGAGAAAGCTGAAAACTGATTGTCATGATGCAGTGAGAGCCGGTCAGCTGTTCGGAGGTTACAAATCGTTGGAGATTTCTCTCGCATTACGCGAAGGATCGGTACTTCCCGATCAGACGCTCATAGCACCCTGGTTCGAAAACTAGGGGCCGTGCCTATGTTTTATTATAAAACTCCTATGGCTAAGTGAGGGTGTTTAAGCCGCATAGTCTGATTGCCTGGTTCATTGTGCTAAAGAACTCCTTCAAGGACCATACAATTGGATCAAGATTGTTTAGATTCCATCCCGAACACCCCGGTACTACCTATGTGGGGGCAGAAGCCGACCACTGGCAACCCTCAGATTCCATACAACACGGCCGCACAGGAGGAAAAAATTAAAACATAACGAAAATTATATTACAAACTGACTTTGTTTCATCATACAAGGCAAAGACAACACGAATGTATTCATTCAAAAATAATGTCCTGCCCACACTGCGTTGCCACAATGCGAGACCCTTCTAGGACATCCGCAAAATAGCGCTCGGGTGTGCAGTGCTCCTTGCCTCTGGCGGCCCCCTGGCCAGCTCGACGGCGTTCATCTTCGCCCACCACATCTTGCAACGAGCGAAGGCCATACGAGCACCTTCAATAAAAGCCGATCGCTTGACGATATCCAGCCGAGGACAGGCGTTCACTATCCACCTCACGAGTCCGAAGTAGCTGCCGGGCATAGCTTCGGCTGGCCATAGCCGGATTGTCAAATCCCTCATGGCTAGTTCGGCCACCCTATGCAGCTCCACCAGCTGTTTCAGATGATCGGAGAAAGGCACGGGATGCTCTAGCACAAGATACTGCGAACAGAATAGCTTCTCCGTGGAACTCCCTTCCTCGGCTCGAAAGAACTCCGCGGCGTCGGACACACTTCATGGCAGATCAGCAAAAGTCCCTGGAGAACTCCGAATCCGGGTTAGCAAAAGATAATTCCTTTTCGCATATTTGCTTTGCATACTAAATGCCTTACCCTCCGTAATCTTCCTCGCCTCCTGGATCTCTTGGAGGGCACCCTGGGCCTCGTTCCGGGCCGTCTCCGCGCTCTGCCGAGCCTTGGAAAGTTTGGCCTCTATAGCCGACGCGTCACGCTCCAAGGTCTCACACTTCTTCACCGCATCGTGGAGCTCTTGTTGGACCTTGTGGACCCGGGCCTTGAGCTTCTTACGGGTAGCTTACGGGTAGCCTGCTCCTTGACAGCCTTACCCTCAGCTTCGCCCAGAGCCTTTTTCAGGGCCTCGACCTCGTTCGTCGCTCCTATACATATCATGACACTTTGGTCAATATATATTTTACTCTTTTCGAATATTTCCCGGGTTATCCCATACCTTGATTCTCTTGGAGCCGCCTCCTCACCTGGCCGAGCTCCTCCTTGGCCTGCTCCAGCCTCCGCTTCAGATCGGAGACTTCGGCAGCATGCGAGGCCGTGGCTAGCAGCGACGCCTGCATATTTATTCCAGACAAATTTAGTTAGTTTCCTGCAATAAAAGGATTGATCCTCTGTCCGGCTTTTCTTTTCGAACACTAGACAATGTCTCAGGGGCTACTGTCTATATTGGGATTTTCTCCTTTTGCGTCGCTTACCTCAAAACCTGTCAGCAGGCTGCTACAGGCTTCGGTTAGTCCGCTCTTAACGGACTGAACCCTTTCAATCACCATGCTCATAAGAACACGGTACTCATCCGCAATGGAAGTGCCTCGCAGCGCTTCCAGCAGATCATCTGGTGCCCCTGGTTGGACAGGGGTCACCGCTGGAATAGGCATACCCCCTTCTTTGGAAGGAGGTTGCGTGTCGGATTCCGGAGCCGCATCGGTCTCCGGAATCAAGTCTGGTTGAGGGCCGAACTGAGTACGGCCCTCCTCCCCAGTTCCCGGGGGATTGGTTCCCCCTGGTGTTCGGCGACAGGGGCTTCGCCTTCGGGCGCCTCTTGATCCTCTCTCCGTCCTGGGAAGGTACGTTAGGAGAGCAGCTCGTCGCCCCCTTTGGCCTTGCGAGAGTAGGCGGCTGGCGGTGTCTCGCTGGCCATCTCCTTTGAGTCCAACGAACCTCTTGATTAGGATCGCTGGGAGCTGTTGTGTGCTGGACTGCGATAGCATAATTAACCATGTCAATACATTGAAATGGAGAGGCTGGACATACGGTAATGCGGGAGTCATAGCACTTACAAAGCAACTTGAGGCTTGGTGCGGGGGTGTCGCTCCGGACTGGAGTCGACGTCCCACGCGGATTTGTCTGCAAGAGAGCCCTTCCCCTTTTTGGGCGTCCCTGCCTCCAGGTTCATGGAGGCTGCCCTCTTCTTCCTTCCCTCTTTAGGGGGAGGGTTGTTCTCCTCCTCCTCCTCCTCATCGTCGTCATCCTCGGCGGCGGAGGAGCAGGTCTTGTCTTCGGACGTCGCGTCCGAAGCGCACTTGCGACGGGGGCCACTCTGGACCCCCTTGGCCTTCCCCTTGGCCTTCTTCGCTGGCGTTGTATAGGGCGTCGGCACCAGCATCCTTGCTAAACGCAGAATGACCGGTTCTTCAGGCAGAGGAGCCGAGCACTGGATCTTCTTCGCCCTCTCCATCCATTCCTAAAGAGGCAATGATAGTAAAGGTTCAGATATCCTCCTTGAAGCAAAAAAGTAGAGGACGTGATAGAAACTTACCTTGCGAGCAGGATGGTTAATGTCGTGCCCCCGATCAGAATCCGTAGCTGGCGGTATCTCGTCGCCCTTGAAGAGCAAGTTCCAGGCATCTTCGTGAGTCGTTCCGAAGAGCCTCTCCAGGGTTTGGTGCCTCCTCGGATTAAACTCCCAAAGGGGGTGTTTTCGGCTTTGGCAAGGGAGGATCTGGCGAACCAGTATCACTTGGATTACATCGAAAAGTTTGACATTCTTGTCCACCATGCTTTGAACGCGCATCTGCAGCGCTATCAGCTCGTCTGGCGAACACCAGTTCGGGCTCTTTTCGACCCATGAGGTGAGTCGCATGGGAGCGCTGGAGTTAAATTCGGCAGCCGCGGCCCAGTTTGTGCCACGGGGTTCTGTGACGTAGAACCATTGTTTTTTCCATTCCTTGACAGTCTCCACGAAAGAGCCTTTTGGCCAGGAGACATTGGCCAGCTTGCTCACCATGGCTCCTCCGCACTCCGCGTGCTGGCCGTCCACTACCTTCGGCTTCACGTTGAAGACTTTGAGCCACAGCCTTAAGTGGGGTTGGATGCGGAGGAAAGCCTCACACATGATGATGAACGCCGAGATGTTGAGGAAAGAGTTCGGGGATAGATCATGGAAGACTATCCCGTAATAATACATCAGCCCGCGGACGAAAGGGTGGAGTAGAAACCCTAGCCCGTGGAACAAATGAGGGATGAATACCACCCTCTCGTTGGGCTTCGGCGTGGGGACGACTTGCCCCTGGGCTGGAAGACGGTGGGCGATTTCCTCCGCCAAATACCCGGCCACCCGAAGCTCGGCAATAACTTTCTCCTTGACGGAGGAGACCATCCATTTGCCTTGACCTCCGGATCCGGACATGGTCGGATGCTTTTCGGAGATGGAGAAAGATGGGGACTTGGGTGCCGGAGCTCAAGGATGGAAGGGAAGAGGAAGGGGAAGGCGTGAGTAGACAAGGGCGAATTCTTATCCCCTTATAAAGGGTCGCAAATATCAAGCGCCTCCTCACTCGCCTTAAAACTCGCCTATTCCCAAGGGCCGTGTAAACATCACGGTTGGTTTACCCATACCCGTATTGATGAAAATCCCGCAATAAGGGACACGATCTCTGCTTCGACGAGACATGCCAATGGCAACCGCGTCTCAAAACATGGAACGGCAGAACAAAATGGTCCGAAATTATGACCGGGCAGGCGTGATGTCATGTTGTAAAAAGTTGTCAGCGGATTGGACCCGTGGAACATTATATTCTCTCTGCGGTTGTGTGTGGTGTGTGTTACAGGTCCGGATACAATCATCATGTCTGGAGACTATCTTGGAGTTTGGAAAGAAGGGAACCCGCCTTGCAATGCCGATGACAAATCTGCGCGCCGGACTCCTCGTCATTGAAGCCAGGTTCAGGGGCTACTGAGGGAGTCCTGGAGTAAGGGGTCCTCTGGCGTCCGGCCTGTTAGCCCTGGGCCGGACTGATGGGCTGTGAAGATACGAAGACCGAATACTGCACCCATGTCCGGATGGGACTCTCCTTGGCGTGGAAGGCAAGCTTGGCGACCAAATATGTAGATTCTTTTTCTTTGTAACCGCCTTGTGTAACCCTAGATCCTCCCGATGCCTATATAAACCGGAGGACTTAGTCCGGAAAGGACAGATACTCATTACCATACTCATATAGGCTAGACTTCTAGGGTTTAGCCATTACGATCTCGTGGTAGATCAACTCTAGTAATACGCATATCCATCAAGATCAATCAAGCAGGAAGTAGGGTATTACCTCCAAAGAGAGGGCCCGAACCTGGGTAAACATCGTGTCCCCTGTCTCCTGTTACCATTGACCTTAGACGAACAGTTCGAGACCCCCTACCCGAGATCCGTCAGTTTTGACACTGACAGGTTCCCCTATGAAGAAAATCTGGGTTCCCAAAAGGTGCCTTCAAAGTCTTCAGGTGAATGTCATCATGACACCACTTGTGAAGAACAGGAACCCCAGATTAAATTCCTTATATGGACCAAATTCTTCATATGGATCCAAGTCCTCATACGGACCAAATTCCTCACGTGGATCAAATTCCTCAAAAGGATCAAAGTCCTCATATCAACATCATCGTGCTAACACTTCTATTTCACAGGAAAGAACTAGGGGTTATGAATATGTGCATTATTCTTCAAATCATTCTATTCATAAGTCCTTGAAGAATTTCTCTGCTTATTCATATGATTACCCTAACTCCTCTGATGTGAAACAAAGTGGACTGGCTTCTATGCCACCTTTCTCTTATGGAGCTCGCAGAATGATGAACTCTTTGCCACCCCTCCAGATGTGGGTGGTGAAGAGAAAGAACTAACCTCTTATGCAGGGTCAGATCTCCAGACGAGCTTAAACGTCTGAAGAATTTGCTGGAGACCTGAATATGCTTGAAAGGATGCAAGCTAATCACGAAGAAATGAATTCTCATTTCACACGTCCTCACAGTGCTATATCTGTTCTATTGCTTGATGAAATTGATCTGATGAAATTAATGGCATATTCTTCACTGAGGAAGTATATGAGTTCGTAAGCTGCACTAATTCATCTGCAGGATGATCAACCCAAAGCCACTGAGTGGGTCCTCGATAGTGGATGTACAAATCACATGACTGGTGACAAGAATCTATTGATGGACGCTCCCTTATCTCCATCACATCTGAAGCATATTACCTACACTGACAAAGGCAAAAGCAAGGTATTGGGTCTAGGTAAGGTTGCGATCTCAAAGGATCAACACATGGAAAAAGTCATGCTTGTCGATTCCCTAGGGTTCAACCTCATGTCAGTCTCAATGCTTTGTGATCTTGATATGGTTGTTATCTTTGGTAAGTATCGTTGTGCTGTGATCATGGAAGCTGACCATTCCAAAGTCTTCGAAGGCTTTAGGAGAGGAGACCTATATATTGTTGATTTCTCTACAGGACCAGAGCCCGCTATATGCCTACTTGCAAAAGCTTTAGAAGGCTGGCTATGGCATCGACGACTCAGACATGCTAGCATGAGGAACTTGCACACGCTCGCGAAGAAGAAGCATGTCATTGGCATTGAGAATGTCAAATTCCTCAAGGATCACTTGTGCGGAGCCTGTGAAGCTAGAAAGATGACCAAGGCCAAGCATCCAGCAAAGACTATCATGACTACCACTCGTCCATTTGAATTGCTTCACATGGATCTCTTTGGTCCTAACCATTATTCTGCATTCACCAATGAAGCATCTCTATATGGCTTTGTTATTGTTGATGATTACTCTCGTTACACATGGGTACATATCATCACTTACAAACATGAAGTGCAGGAAGTCTTCAAACGATTTTCGTCGAGGGATTCAACCAACTTTGGTGTGAATATCAAGCACATCAGAACTGACAATGCAACTGAGTTCAAGAATACTGGTCTTGAGAACTATCTTGATGAACTTGGTATTACTCATGAGTTATCTGCTCCTTATACTCCTTAGCAGAATGGCGTCGTGGAGCGCAAGAACATGACTCTTGTTGAGATGTCTCGCACTATGCTTGATGACTACAAGACACCTCATCATTTCTGTACTGAGGCAATTGATACTGTGTGCCACATCATCAACAAGTCACCTAAGGAAACAATCAAGTTCAAGGCTACTGAGGATGTCATTCCTACCAAAGAATCTGCTGAAGAAGAAGTCATTCCAGACCGTGAAGAACATCATGCTGGTGCACCTGAGGAAAATGGTTCTGAAGAAAATGCTGATCCAATTCCTCGTCGCCAACCAGCTCACCCTCGCGTTGCAAATGAAGTGCAGATAGAGAAAATCATCAGCGACATCAACGCACCAGGTCCTCTCACATGCTCAAAACCTTCACATTTGTCTAACTTTTGTGGGCACTTTGCTTTCGTCTCTATCATAGAGCCCACTAAGGTAGATGAAGCATTTTTGGAGCCTGAGTGGATTCAAGCTATGCAAGAAGAATTACATCAGTTCGAGCTCAACAATGTCTGGGAGCTTGTCAAGCGACGAGATCCTGGCAAGCACAATATCATCGGCACAAAGTGGATCTACCACAACAAGCAAGATGAAAATGGCCTTTGGTGAGGAATAAAGCATGGCTTGTAGCTCAAGGCTACACACAGGTTGAAGGAATTGATTTCAATGAAACTTTTGCACCTGTTGCTAGACTTGAGGCTATCCGCATATTAATTGCTTATGCTAACCCTCGTAATATCATCTTATATCAAATGGATGTGAAAAGTGCATTCCTCAATGGTAAGCTTGAGGAAGAAGTATATGTTGCTCAATGTCACGACCAGATTTTCGGGATATCAATTTCCCAGAAAATGGCCTTTGTGCTCACCAGCCCCAGGATTTCTGTTAGCTGATGAGGCACCAACTTGATACAAGAATTCCAAGCAAGGTACAAAATATGTAGTACAAGACCATTGTGGCCGGGGAGTACAACACTTGGTTTCTAGGGGTCGAAGGCGGAAGCGATTTGAGGTACACCTGCGTCTATGGGACTCCATTTCCCACAAGAACAGCTGACCAGGATAACTACTATCTTCGCGAGGCTGCTATCGTCATAGCGTAGGTTCCGGGGCTGTCATCGCGATGCTTATCTCCAAGCAAGGAATCTGGCCAATACAATAGCCAGGGACAAGCCAGTGAGTACGTTTCAATGTACTCGCAAACATTAAGAACACGGGTATAATACAATAAGGGACAATCATGCTCCGAAATAATTATGATCACAACGTCTGCCACGAAAGTCTGTGATGCTCGTATGCAGAGAAAAAATGAACATGCAATACGGGGGTAGAAATAAAATGCACTGACCGAGTGTCTGAAAGGACTCCTCGAAAGGTTGCAAAAAAATTAACAATGCCGCAGTCGGGCGTCTGAGTGACACCACATAAAGGGCTTATAAAAGATAAATAAACAACAAGCATGCCGCAGTCGGGCGTCTGAGCGACACCACATAAAGGGCTTATAAAAGATAAATAATCAACAAGCATGCCGCAGTCGGGCTTCTGAGCGACACCACATAAAGGGCTTATAAAAGATAAATAATCAACAAGCATGCCACAGTCGGGCGTCTGAGCGACACCACATAATGGGCTTATATAAGAATAATCATAGTGAATGTCCAGGAGGTAGAACCATCCCAGGGATACTCAATAATTCAAATAAGGAACTGGTTAGTCCACGATAAAAATAAATCACAATCCTCACATGACATAGATCATAAACAAAGTTCTGGTATACCCGTTTCTCCATCCGAAGACCGTCACTAGATTCTAATTAAGCCGTTCTCCATCCGAATACCGTTACTATGATTCTAATTAATCCGTTCTCCATCCGAATACCGTTACTATGATTCTAATTAATCCGTTCTCCATCCGAATACCGTTACTATGATCCATCTTAGACTGTAGTCCTTACTCATGAACATGGCTATCCGAATGGATAAATCCTCTGCAGAGGGTGTACTCCTTACCCACGAGTAACGGATTTACTTAGTCCATCGAGACTAATTCCGTCTACGGCCTTTTAATTGAAAACACGCCTGACCTGCACACACCAGCTTAACTTACCGGTGTCTGGAATCACCCACGACACCCGTCAAGCAAAACTCTAAGTGTGGAGGCTACAACCTCGATGTAGCATGGGATCAAATTTATATACGCGCGCTCTAAGGGGTGCCCCCCTCTCGGTCCCAACCGGAAACACCCATGCTCCCGAACCAGGTGGCATGCCTACTGGATGCATCCAGTATCTTCCACGATGGCCTCTCTGTACGGTGTGTGCCTTGGTAAGGGGTTGACAACTTACTGAACCGTACCCTACCCGCGGCAGGGACCGGTGGTAGTACAAAACAAGAAGTGGAAGCTACTAAACAAGACTCGACCCATGACCGACTCAGGTGGTCCAAGAATTCTCCGAATGATTAGCTTAACCAAAACAAATATTACCAGTGACGGACAGAATCACCGTTCACCAAAACTCATCATGCCATACCGGACACACTCGTCCCGACGAGGAACTAGGGACAAGCTCGTGTCTACCCAAGACCACGACTTTCCCGGCTTCCTTCCGGTATACATGAGAAGCTCACGAGGATGATCATTGTCACCAGCATATGCATTTACAACAGTAAGGAAAAAAAATCTCCAATATGCAATCATGCATATGACTTTACCGTTACATAAGAATGACGTATGCTCCAAGTCAAAGTGGTGTTGTAACCGTATCAAAACATCACACAAAATATTATGCCAGAGTTCAAAAATGCTTGCCTTCAAGAGTATGCAAGGTATGCACTTTTTGGAAGCTTTCCCTTTTCTCCAAAATCCTATTTTGAGAAATATTCAAACAACAAATATTTCAAACACAGTACAAAAAGTTGTCTCAAATATTTTTGAAATAAATCTTAAAATAAACTAGATGAAATTTGAGAGAGGTAGGAAAAAGAATCAACTCATTTGGAGTTTTATTTTAAAAGTTATAGTCAGTCAAAGATCAGTCAAACTTCTGTTTTTAAAAAAAAACCAGAAAAAGAAAACGCTCGGGAGAGAATATGCTTTCGCAGCAGAGGAAACGTACTCAGGACGTCTGCGCCTTCACTTAAAACAGAGAAGACAGCGCGCGGGTCACTGACAGTGGGTCCAGAGGGCCCACTTGTCAGGTTTGACCGTTCTTCCCTCTCCCTCCTCTTCTCTGCCCGACGGGAGCGGGACTCCGGCGATCGCCGGCGACGAGCGGCGGCTCCTCGAGGGCACCTGAGGGCAGGGATGGACCCGCTAGACTGGAGCGGTCCTCTCGATGGTCGCTGGGTTGTCGGTGGTGGAAGAAGTTGCCGGCGGCAAGCTTCGCGGCGGAGGGGGCTACGGGAGTGTAGTGGTTTTTGGGCTCCGGTGGTCTCCGATCGAGGTTGAGTTGCTGGGCAGCTCCGCAAGGGCAAGAGGAAGCGATTGGTGGCGTTGGTTGGGCGGGAGAGTGGCTGGCTGCGACGTATTGCACCGGAGCTCGGCGGCGGTCGAACCGGCCGGAGTTGGGGAAGTGGGTCTCTCCGGGCCAATCCACTGCTTGGGAAGAACTAGGGGAAAAGTCTGAGGTCGCCTGAGGTCTTGAACGAGTTCGGGGATCCCTTAAATAGGCGCTCGAGGTTGGACCGCGGCGGCTGAGGATAAGATCGCCGGCGACAGCCGTGCTGTAGCTGCAGGGCGACGTGGCGGCGACGAGCGCGTGCCGGCGAGTTTCGGGATAAGCTTGAGCTATTCATAGGGGCAGCTGGCGCACTGGGGTGGCTTGGGCGGCGCCGTCCATGGCAGAGGTTCGCTGCCGATGCCGGCGTGCCGCCAAACGCTCTGCCAGTGGCGCTGCAGGGGGCCAGGGGTGGCGTGCAGAGTGGGCGAGCGTAGTGCGCGGTTCAGCAAGCGAGCAGGGGCCAGGGACGGGTCGCGTCGAGTGCGGCAGTGCGACGCGGCGGCTCAGTGCGCGCGCGTGCAAAACGTGCGCTCTGGGCACGCCCAGAGCACGCACGGAACCTGCTCGACGAAACGCCAGGGCGTCCTAGAGCGCGAGGGTGAGGCTGGCAAAAAACAGGACTAGGATAGAGATAGCTAGGAGCTTAGTGGACAAGATTGCTGGGTCAGGGGATCAAGTCCACTGTGCAAACTAAAAGCTCAAGCCAAAACAGACTGTGCACACCAACTGTTCGACAGAATGCCAAGTGCACTTAGGCAATTCTTGGAGTGGCCAAAATCTCCAGATCAGGGCCTCTTTAGATGTAGAAGATGATGGTAAGATCATTTGGGCAAAACCAGAAACTTGTTAGTGCAAGTTTTGCAAAACTCCAGTTTTGGACAGAAGGAAAAAGGTCTCATTGCATGCACTTAAAATCCTCCAATGGGTCCAATCTCCTGGACTTAAGGGTTTGCTAGGGAGGGCTACAAGCAGGAAAAAGCTCAGGGTCACTAGAGCAAAATAAAATAGGGTTGCAGTACAAATCCTCAAACTGGACCAGAATGAAAAAGAGGTTGATTCACTCAAATTTTCCAAAGGAGAACACTAGGTTTTTGCATGAAGATGAATTGTATGCATCCACTGACATCTCCAAACACTTGGAAGAATTTCTAAAGAAATATTTAAGTAGGTTGTAATGCAAAAATGCCTACTGGACCAGATTGGGAAAAGTTGGTGTAGAGCTCAAAATCTCTGGCGACAAAAAGATATTTTTGCATAAAAGTGATGTGGAGACATCACATGACATCCCCAAATTTTGGTGGAAATTTTAAATGCATTTGTCAAATGGTTGTAGTGCAAAACAGGCTTCAAATCAAAAGAAATCATTTTTTTAAAGAATAAAGCTCTGAGAAAACAATCTTGCAATTAAATCCACTGATAAAGAATTGTTTTATAGAGAGAGCATATATGTCCAATGATACTCTTGGGGAGTTTTCACTTGGGGGTTAAAACCCATAACATCAAAAGGTTAAATCAAGATAAATGGAAAAGTTTTATTTCCTGGCAAAGTTTTAATTAATAAAAACAAGGTCAAAAATCTTGGGGTGTCACACTCAACCCCCAGGTTTTGAAGATCCAAAGACTCAGTAAGGCCCTCTATGGCCTCAAGCAGGCCCCTCTGGCGTGGTATGATACTTTGAAGGAATTCCTCATGAAGAAAGGCTTCAAATCCCGTTCACTTGACCCAACTCTTTTCACCAAAACTTATGATGATGAACTATTCATGTGCCAGATATATGTTGATGATATTATCTTTGGTTGTACTGGCCAACGTTATAGTGATGAATTTGCCTATATGAAGAGTGAAGAATACCAACTGTCTATGATGGGAGAAATGAAATTCTTCTTAGGTCTTCAGATACGTCAACAGCGCAATGGCATATTCATATCTCAAGAGAAATACCTCAAGGATGTATTGAGGAAATTCGGCATGCAAGACTGCAAAGGCGTCAAAATCCCTATGGCCACAAATGGCCATCTTTGCACTAATGAAAATGGTATTGACTTTGATCAAAAGGTATAACGCTCCATGATTGACTCTTTATTGTACTTATGTGCATCTATGCTAGACATTATGCTTAGTGTTTGCATGTGTGCCCGCTTTCAAGCTACACCGAAGGAATCACACCATAAGGCTGTGACGCATATTCTTCGATATCTAGCTCACACTCCAACACTTGGATTATGGTATCACAAGGGCTCGGCTTTGGATCTCATTGGATATTCAGACTCTGACTATGCTGGTGATCGTGTGGACCGCAAGTCAACATCAGGAACATGCCATGTCCTTGGACGATCCTTGGTCTGTTGGTCCTCGAAGAAACAGAACTGCGTATCACTCTCTACTGCTGAAGCTGAGTACATTGCTGCTGGCTCGTGCTGTGCTCAATTGCTATGGATGAAGCAAACCCTCAAGGACTACAACATCAATTGAAGAATGTGCCACTCTATTGTGACAATGAGAGTGCCATCAAGATTGCTCATAACCCAGTTCAGCACTCGAAGACAAAGCACATTCAGATTCGTCATCATTTTCTTCGTGATCATGTGTTGAAGGGCGACATCTCCATCGAGCACATGAAGGCTGAAGAACAGCTAGCCGATATCTTCACAAAGCCCTTTGATGAGAAGAGATTTAGCAAGTTGCGGTGTGAGCTAAATATCATAGAATCTTCGAATGTCCTTTGAAAAGGACACACATTCTAACACTTATGCAAAATTGATGACTTAGATGCGCAACACACGAAGTAACGTTTTTCTTCAATCAATGAAGACTAACACCCTAAGTGTGACGAAATTAACGAAGAATTTGATTCTCAGAACCCTACGACAATTGTACGCGGTGTCTGAAATCAGCATTCTTATACGGTGGGTTACGCCACCAACAAAAGTTGAAAATCTTCAATTTGAGTTTTTCTTCATTTTTGAAATACTTCAGTAGTTCAATTTCTTCAACTTTGCATTATCTTCACTCTCTACATCGTTTTTCTTCATTGGCTATATCAATATATGAGTTTATGTCCTCTACATCATTCACTTATTGCTATTTCCTCAAGAAGTTTTTTCTGCTAAGTGAATGTGATCGGATCCTTCCCCCTCTATGCTAAACTCAACCCAGTCTGTTCACAAATACTTCATGTGCGTTCTATTTGAAACCCGTTCAAAATCTTCACTGTGTCCTTGTCAGCTGAATAATTTGCGAGCGGCATCTTAAAAAATTCTAATATGAATTTTTGGCTTTTGCCGCTCAAACCGTTCCACATTCCACGATATGATTATCTATTCACCCACGATCTCCACCTCACAGTACGTGGGTGACATGTTGTAACACGCGGTACGCTACGCTAGCGCCAAATAAAATTTTCTACCGCGCACCCAAGATCATGCTGCTGGAAATAGATCACGGGATCGGGTTTACCACTAGACGCGCAATCACCACATCGGAAGTAGAGTTGGTGATGCGTGTAGCCGATCTCCCGGGCCGTCTCCTCCTCGCGTTGCCGATCTCCCGCGAACAGCGAAGACCCGTGAACGGTGATCTCCCGTGAACGGCACATCGCGGTTCCCTCGAACGGTTCGTCCAAGCACCGCAGATGCGATGCCTCCAAGGTATCAACACGTATGGGGAGCAGCGTCGAGCGGTGCACTGCTAGGTCCGGTCGCGTGGCATGGGCATGGGGAGTGGCGGTGGCTAACCAGGGTTCAATCCAATCAACCCTAAGTGGTGTGCCCACTCCACTTTATATAGACCTCCAAGGTGGGCTCAACACTTGAGCCCACTAGGAGTCCACATCCATTTTCCACTCAGATCCAATCCTAATGGGCTGCAGCCCCTTAAGTGTGCGACCCTGTAGGTTCACGTACACATGGACACGACCAGAGTCGATAGTTGGTAGCGGCTCCTAGCAGAACGTGCCAACTCCCATGTGGGCGTAAAGTCGTTTGACGAACCTCAACAATGTGGCATATGCAACATTCCTTTTGCCTCACGATATTTGTTCTCGAGCTCAAGGCGAGTACTTGTCACCCTTGTGTTAGCTCGACCTCTCTTCTCGAAACCATGATACAGATTCCCGAACTGGGTTAACACTTAACCCAAGTCACATGGCCATGCTTTCCGAATCTGATCACTCGAGAGGGCCCAGAGAATATCTCTCCAAATAGGAGGGGCAAATTCCATCTTCTTCAACCATGTCTCGCGGCATGTCTCACGACTCACCTGAAAGCTACCTTTATAACTACCCAGTTACGGAGTAGCGTTTGATAGACCCTAAGTGTGTCGATCCTCATCCCGTGAATATGCGAGGACCTCAGGTCTAGGACATGGCATAGACATTGCACCTGAGACTAACAGATGACTATATCTCGCTGCGTCTCAAAGTGGGTCTGTCCGGCTCGGTGATCTCCATCGCCGAGCCCATACTATCGGTTTCGCATCTCCATGCACATGACTTGTGAAACATAGTCATCAACCGAGGCGTATACTAGTCAAGGATATGTGTCCGCATAACCTTATTAACTAGGGACCATTAAAACAATCATCATACAATACATAGTTCCACAAACATGTCACATACTTATTGATACATATCATTGATGATGTTCAAGGACAATACAAAGGACTCATGAATACATATGGAAATATCATCATCACATGATTGCCTCTAGGGCATATCTCCAACATGACACATGTCGCACGAATGAGAAGGGTCAGGGGCACGTTCGTCCATTTTCTTCGGGCGAGCGGTTTTTC
Organism: Triticum aestivum; assembly: GCF_018294505.1. Taxonomy (NCBI): domain Eukaryota; kingdom Viridiplantae; phylum Streptophyta; class Magnoliopsida; order Poales; family Poaceae; genus Triticum; species Triticum aestivum. Next base: position 237,269,901 of record NC_057799.1, read on the forward strand.
ACCTCGGCTATAAATACCTCTCACCCTCCTCAGACTATTTTTACTCCGCTCTACTTCACTCCCTCGCTCGAGCTCTCAAAACCTAGCACCGCCGCTACTTCCATTGTCGCCTATGAGGAAGAGCTTCGCTGCCTCGACCTCGTCGCCGACGTACTCGCGCCGGCCGTGGATTTCTTCACTTCGCCACCGCTGTAGCTGTCTTCCTCAGCCAAGTTAGGGCGTGGAAGATCTGAACCTACGAGCTTCAAATCTACTATTCTCAGTTCATCGTGTTCTTCGTCAAGGGTAATTAAAAGTCACTTTTACTGCCCTTGTTAATTCCAATGATTTCTAGAAAATCTTCAAAAGGTGTTTATTCTTCAATCTTCACACTCTAAAGACCTCACACAAACATTTGTTCTTGATCTATTTCCCTAAGCAACTTTTTTTCTTCAAGATTCCTCAATTGTGTGGATTTTCAATCTATACAACTCTAGAACCTAAGAAAAAGAATGCTTAGTGAAATTCCCCAAGACACATCTGGTGAAATTCCTCAAACTTGTTCATTTTTGCAAAAACTTCTGAGAACGCATATGACCTCTCCAAATTCATTGCACCTATACTCTGTTCAAAGGCAGACATGTCCACTGCTGAATCACTTGGTTCTCATCAACTTAACTCATTTGCAGTGTTCCTCGAAGAAAAGTTGCATACCTCTTCAGAGAATTCTGTTGTTCAGATTTCTCAGCTGAAGAAAATGGCTGACGGCAAGAAACCTCAGAAGGGAGGGAAGAAACCTGAAGTCAACACTGTGTTTGAGATTCCTGATGACATCTATGCAGGGTACTGCAGTCCTCCTCATGAAACAAAGAATGAGCGCAAAGTGCGGATTCAGAAGATAGAGAGGAGATGGGCCAGAGAATGCAGGGAATATCGCTATGTCACTCCAAAGTACATGAAGAAATTCGCTGTACACCCTCCATGCCCAAGACCTCCACTGGCACCTGACCAAGAAGCTGATCACTCAAGCATCAGACGTGGTGAGGAATTTCCTGCTGAATGGGCCAAGCGTCCAGCTAAACGGGCCAAAATGGCCAAAGAGCCAATGAAGAAATTCAATGAAGATTCTGCTGCTATCACTACTAAGGCCTCTGCTAGCAAACCTAAGAAGGCTATGCCCAAGAAGTCCACACACAAGCCTAGTGCTTCTGCTTCAATGCCCTCAAGGCCAAGCACCTCAGGAATGTCCTCACGGCCCAGTTCTGCAAAGCGCTCACTAAAATTCCTCATGATGCTCCTGCTCCGCCAAAGTCCTTAGCTCCTCCGGCAAAGTCCTCAGCACCTGTGCATCTTGCCTCGTGTCAAAGGACCATAGGCAAATCAATTGCCTCAGAAGCTTCCGCAAGTTCTTCAGCTCCTCCGCATTCCTCAACAGGCCCCTCCTTGCTGAAGACCAGGGCCACTGCTGGACAAGGCACTAGACCAAGTCCTCACAATAAGCAGGTCGCCTTCAAAGTACCGTCCGGTGATGACGAAGATGATGATGAGGAACTCACCGAAATCATTAGAGACAGACAACAAAGGGCCGCTAGAGCCAAAGGCAGTAATGTGCCATTGATGCTGAATCCAAAGTTCATCCTCGACTTATGGCATAAGGACCCCAACACACCTTTGCCTGAGATGAACCTCACTCCTGGTCAAAGTCATATGTTGACTGCCTCCATTGGTGAGGAAAAATGGAAATATGAACAGGGGAGGAAGGTGAAGAAAGCACAGTACAAGAAAGAGCACTTTCTAAAGCAAAATGTGTTGAAGCTTTCACCTGATCAACTTGTAGCTTTGCAATCAAAGCTTAAGAATCTCAATGATGAATTTGATCGCTACTATGCTAACTGGCTAGGAGCCAAAGTCAGATTTGTGAAGTTAACTGAAAAATTCACTTCAAAGGCTGAATGTCCTCAGGCTGAAGCATCTGCCAGCTCACTGAGGAACACACCAGCACCGCTGATGAAAATCAGGCTGCTGATGAAACTGCTAGTACCAGGGTTGATGACTCTATTCCAGCCGCTGATGAAATTGCCAGGGCAATCACTAGTGTTGCGCGCGAGGAACAATCCAGGCCAGCTGAGACATCAACCGCTGAGCCTGAAGAAACTGAACCAACCAGGCCAACTGCATCAGTTGTGCCTGAGGTAAATGAACCGATTTCCTCTGCTCCTCCTGCACCAACACCAAGTCCAGTTATTCCTTCTGCATCAGAAGAGAAGAAAACCAAGGCTGCAAAGCGAGCAGCAGTGAAGAAAAGGAAAGCATCTGCTTCATCAGATTCTTCAGCCCCGAAGAAGATGAAGACAACCAACTCTTTTCAGAATCTTATTGATGTTGTTCCTGTCTCCAGTATGCCATCAAAGGAACTCATTCCTTTTGGTGAAGATTATGAGATCCCAAGCGGATCTGATGAAGACGTTCCTTCTGCTGCTTCCTAAGAGCAGTTGGATGAAGAAATTGAAACCGATAATATCCCTTCAACCCTAGTCGTCTCATCGCCTATACCCCAGTTCACAGCTAAAGAGGCAGGCGTTGAAGAATTGAATGAAGAATATGAAGACGTGGACATTGGGAGCACCGCTCCAGTGATGAATGATGACTTTTGGGAAACTCAACACCCCAACTCTCCCATGTTCACGCCACTAGAACAAATTCCTCAGTCCCCAGTGCACACTGAAGTTCAAATGGGTTCTGAAGAACATCACTCCACTCCTTCCATTCCTGAAGAAATTCCAGCCACTAGTGCTGATGTTAATGTTGATGAAGAATTGAAGACCCAGGCTGCTACTAAAGCAGAAACTAAAATTCCTTAGCCTGTGGTCCCTGAGAATGTGATTCCTGAGGCTATGATGACTTTGACTAACACTCCTCAACCCAAGCCGAAGAATCCCTTCTCCAAGAAGCAGAACTTCAAGGCTGACGATTTCTTCCATGAGCATGTAGTCTACGAAGGAAACGTTTCTGGATCGCCAGCCAAGCCAACTTCTATTCTTCATTGCTTTTCGATAAGGACAAAGTATTTGATCATGAGCATATTCCTCATGTGGACATGGAATCACTGCCTTGCTTCACACCAGTCCTCAATGTGCTTCATGAAGCTGGGCTGCTAAACTTCTGCACCGAGATCGTAGACTGGAATGAAGAGCTGATTCTTCAGTTCTACGCGATGCTACACATCACAAGAAATGCTGAAGATGTGAATTCTTGGGTGTTGAACTGGATGACAGAAAACACTCAATTCAAAGCACCAGCCTCTGAATTGCTTCATGCCCTGCCTGTCAGTCCTCCCCTTGAAGGTGCACATTGTATATATCATGAACCTGAATGATCTGACCATTACATGCAAGTCCTCATGAAACCGTTGAATCCTGGTCAAGCCCCAAGGACCAAATTCCTCGTGAAGGAATTGCTGTATGTTCCACGGACTGTCTATCGTATTCTAACCAAGACGTTGAGTCCAATCAAAGGCCATGACTCGAATGAAGAAGAGGTCGTTGGCATCATGAAGAGTTTGCTTTTCAACATCATCCATGGAATTCCAATCAACTACCATGATTTCTTCATGAGGACTCTGGCAAATGTTGGTACACTCATGTAATGAAAAAGATCCGAAAATTGGTCCACTCATCGAAAGGTTCCCGAAGTTTGAACCGTCGCATCGAGCTGAAATTTGGAGGGATGGTATATATGAGAATTCCGTAGCAGATGAACGGTTGGATCTTCCAAAGGACCTCCGAGCTGGGCTCTGGAGACCACGCCCTAAACTCGTCCAGATTCTCATCCAGATTTGACACGGCTCCGGTATATCGTAGATTGCAAGAGATTCCTCCATCGGAACTCGATGAAATTTTGTATGGTTGTTTTAGACTTAATTCCGCACAATTCCACCGAAGGAATCGTCAAAGCGATGCTCGAGGAGGTGGTGGCAGCGGATACAAGTTTGCTATTCGGAAAAAGAGCATGGTCGCCCGAGGGCAATGTTGACGTCGAGCCCCCGAGCTCCATGGATGATTCCTCCATGATCTTGATAGAGATCGGAGTTGATGTTGATGAAGGCCCTCGTCCGAACATGATGATTGGAGGTAGGGCACAGTCCTCGGTCAAGCCAAGGTGATCAGTCGAGGCGGGGACGAAGACGTCGACGTGGTAGTTGATCTGCAGGCAAGCCATTGATCCTTTTGCCGATCACACAGCGGAACTCTCAATGAAAGCACCATTGTCGGTGTCAAAACTGGCAGATCTCGGGTAGGGGGTCCCAAGCTATGTGGTAACACCCCGCATGTAACTTGCCATATTTGTAACTCCGACTCTTGCCATTTTCGGCTATGTGTTATGTTATTTCCTCCGTGGTCGGATTTTGTCTTTCGTTTTGCATTTTGTCATGTCATGCATTTCAAATCATGTCATCATGTGCGTTGCATTTGCATACGTGTTCGTCTAATGCATCCGAGCATTTTTCCCGTTGTCCGTTTTCCAATCCGGCGCTCCTATCTCCTCCGGTGCACCCCTCTTGTTTTCTTTCGTGTGCGGGTGTCAAACTTTCTCGGAATGGATCGAGGCTTGTCAAGTGGCCTTAATATACCACCCGGAGACCACCGGTCAAGTTTCGTTCCATTTGGAGGTCGTTTGGTACTCCAACGGTTAACCGGGCATCCGCAATGTCCATTTGAGTGTCCAGCAAAAACCCCTCAAAAACCAGCCCAAAACCCACCAAACTCTCTTCCATGCTCTAGGTCGTTCGATCACGATCGTGTGGGCGAAAACCGCACCTCATTTGGACTCTCCTAGCTCCCTCTACCTATAAAACTCCATCCCCTCCCGTATACATTCGCAGTCCCCGAAACCCTAAAATCCCCTCTCCGCGGGCGGACGCGTCCAGCGCCCGCCGGGCATCCGCGCCGCCGCCCC